>NC_077232.1:16766254-16858754 GCF_027887165.1 Monodelphis domestica | reverse complement strand
GAGGGAGGGAGGGGAGAGGGAGGGAGGGGGGAGGGAGGGGGAGAGAGAAAGAGAGAGGAGGGAGGGAGGGAAAGGGAGGGGGAGAGAGAGAAAGGGAGGGAGAGGGAGAAGAAGAAGAGGGAGAGGGAGAGGGAGGGAGACGGAGAAAGGGAAAGACAGAAGGACACAGAGACACCGAAAGAGACAGACAAAGACAGAGAGACACAGAGAGAGAGAATGTGTGGGTTTTCCTGCCTCTGCATGTGTGTCTAACCTCTTCCTGAATGACAATGACAAAAGTGTAGTTTCCAGTTCTGAGAAGCAAGATCAGTCCAAGTGTGCTGAACACTTTGACACTCTGGTCTGTGTGCTTGGCCAGGAGAGATTTGATTCTGGAAGACGCTATTGGGAGGTTAAGGTAGCATAGAAGATCAAATGGACCCTGGGACTTTGTAGAGAGGGGGAGATCAAACACATTCTCCAAGAAGAGGAAAGTGACAGGCTGCTTGGAAATACTCTCCAGTGCTGAAAGAACTTCTCTTGTCTTAAAGTTTAAGTAACTAGAGATGTCTGTTGAAAAAACCCCAGAAACTGGGTTCTGGACCCTGTGCCTGAAGAAAGGGAACATGTGCCAGGCCCTGTCCTATCCTGGGATCTCCTTTCAGCTTGAAGAGGTCCCCCAGATAGTAGGAATTTACTTAGACTATGAAGCCGACCAAATCTCTTTCTACAATGTTGCTGATGGCATCCATATCTACATCTTCCATGACAAATTCAAGAGAACGTCCAGCCCTGTTTCTACCCTGGTCCTTCCTACAGAGGAGAAAATATGGCAGCTCTCCCCATTTTGTCCCAGACAGAGAGAAGATCCTCAACTCCAGAATGAAGCCACTCTGTTGGAAACGATCAGAAAGTGTAACACATGATATAAAAGTCAGCTACTATTATTTTGTATCCTCTAGGAGAAGCCACCACTGCCCTCAGCCCTTCAGATTCAATCTTCTACCTCACTGGAAGGCAGTGAAGCTCTAGCAAACTCCCATCAAGATGAGTGGTTAGGACTGTTCCTCTGCCCTATGTAGCCCCATAGTCCAGGCTTCTTTGGGTCTACTCGGCACCAAAAGAATGCCCAATGTGCCTTTGGCATGAGTTAAACTATGAAAGTCAAACTAGTATAAACATTTTGAGTCTAGTAGACAGCAGAGGAATGTATGGGAGTATTCAGGAAGGACTGACACCCTGATACAAGGACTTCCCAAACCCTTTCCCAGGCTGCTCATTCACCTCTGGTGTCCACCTTTCACCCAGCCCTCACCTGTGGCTCCAAGAAGCTGCAGCAAGCCCAGTGCTCACATCCCAGTAAAAACCATCTCGACGGGGGGCTACATCAGATTGGGGGTACCCAACAAGCCTCCAGCCCATGGCGAGGTAGGGGGATGTCTACCTCAGTTGTGTGAAGGCTCCCCCCAGCAAAATGGGCAGGTGTGAACAACTCGTTCCACTGGCCATGAAGGCAGCTGAAGCAGGCACTGTGGAGCACTTGGAGCTCAGCCAGGCATGGAAGATGCAGTGGTCATTGCTGAATACTGGGCCATCGCTAGTCATCCTTTCATCCTGCCACTGACTTCAATGATTCTGGAAGAGAAAAGGAAGCTGCTGGCTTTGTGAAACTCAGGCTCCTTTAAATTTAATTTATGTGCAAGTCAAGTTAGCCCTCTTGTGATGTCATTGGTCATCTTCAAAATGAAGGGTGAACAAGGTGGTTCAGCAAACAGAAGGCTGGATTCAGAGTAAAAAAGGCCCAAGTTTGAAGCTTGCTTCAGTAACTTATAAGCTAGGTGACCAAAGAAGTCATTCTCCCTGCCTCATTTTCCTCGGCTGTAAAATGTCGATCATATAACCCTTATCTCCAAGGGCTATTGTGAGGATCAGATGAGATGATATTTGGAAAAGGGCCTCAAAGTGCCTGGCACACAGTAGGCACTTAATAAATGAATGATTGGTCCCTTCCTCTTCCTCTCATTTTACAGATGATTTTCCTCATCTCTAAAACAAGGATAGTAATGCTACCTATCTCCCAGGTTTCTTGTGAGAATCAAATAACAAAATATGCCAAGCCCTTTGTCAACTTTACAGTACTATTATCCATTAGAGATCATTCAAGAGTAAAGAAACTCTAAGAGGCAGCTAAGTGTCGCAATAGATAGAGTCCTGGGTCTGGAGTCAGGAAATTCTGACAAATCTAGCCTCAGATATTTTCTAGCTATATGACCTTGGGCAAGTCACAATTCTGTTTGCCTCAGTTTCCTCATTCGTAAAATGAGCTAAAGAAGGAAATGGTGAACCACTCCAGTATCTTCGCCAAGAAAACCCCAAATGAGGTCACAAAGAGACTGACAGACTGAAACAAACAAAAAATTCATGTACATTTGCTATGGAGGGTCCTGAGGACATGGTCTGGCAGCCATCATCAGCGAGAGCTACGTAAGACCCAAGAAGTGAATAACTAGTATGCTGAGACTCCACAGACCTACCTTTAAGATGGCATGCAGGTCCTGACAGCCACCCCAAGCCCACTTGCCTCAGAAGTCTGCGCATGCTTGGAGGATCTTTTTGACGATCCATCAGACAGTGAGCAGTAAAGGCTCCAAAAAGTAACTCTCCCCTTCAAGACAGCAATTCCATTGTTGGGAATGTACCCTGTCAAGAAAAACAGCTGAAAAAGACTTTGGACTGTCTGTCCAAAGACTTTTATTGCAGATACAAATCAATAAAACAAAGCCAGAAGCAGGTAAAATGGCCAACAATGGAAGAATGGTTTGATAAACTAAATAAACTATGGTAGATTCAATGGTTTTTGTCTCTGGTTTTGTTTTGAAATCAGTTCTGTGATTTCACTGGCACAGGAACTCTGTGAAATCAATTAATGATTACTGATTGAAGAACAACTGGGTAGCACAGTGCATAGAAAGCTAGGCCTAGGGGGCAGCTAGGTGTTTCCTGAATTGAGAACCAGGCCTACAGATGGGAGGTCCTAGGTTCAAATCTAGCCTCAGACACTTCCAGCTTTGTGACCCTGGGCAAGTCACTTAACCCCCATTGCCTAGCCCTTACCACACTTCTGCCTTGGAACTAATACACAGGATTGATTCTAAGACAGAAGGTAAGGGTTTTAAAGGAAAGAAAGGAAAGGAAGGAAGGAAGGAAGGAAGGAAGGAAGGAAGGAAGGAAGGAAGGAAGGAAGGAAGGAAGGAAGGAAGGAAGGAAGGAAGGAAGGAAGGAAGGAAGGAAGGAAGGAAGGAAGGAAGGA
The DNA here is from genome assembly GCF_027887165.1 of Monodelphis domestica. NCBI lineage: Eukaryota > Metazoa > Chordata > Mammalia > Didelphimorphia > Didelphidae > Monodelphis > Monodelphis domestica. The sequence goes on along the minus strand of NC_077232.1, from coordinate 16,855,465 downwards.
AGGAAGGAAGGAAGGAAGGAAGGAAGGAAGGAAGGAAGGAAGGAAGGAAGAGAGAAAGAGCGAGAAATACTTATGGTTAAGTAGGGGTACTTTAAGCTCTTGATTGATTAACTCAAAAGAGACAAAGAATTCCCTTTCACAGCCCACAGAAAGTACCTACACTTCAACTCAGAATCTTAAAAAGTCACCTAAAAGCAAAGAATACTTAAAATGACATTCTTGGGAATTACAGCCAGGATGTGCCAAAGGCAGAATCCAAACCCAAGTCTTCCGGCTCCTGGAACCAGATGTTTCTGCTTCTGATCTGGCTCAATGTCATGGAATAACAGGAAACAACAAAGATGGCCACCTGGGGAGGATTACAAAGAAATCTCTAAAAACTTGATGCAGTACTGTAAACCAAAAAACAGCACCAGAAAAATGTGGAATCTGTTCGTTATGATTCTGTGAGGAAAAGTATATAAAGATAAATGGATGAGAAAATCCCAGAAACTCAGGGAAAAGAATTTATTTTGGTGCTTTATGGTTTAGAATGAATTAAGTTAAATCTACATCAGTTATTTGTTTATAAGGATAATTCATAGTTTTTTATAATAATATATATACTGAAATAAAAACAGTTTCACATTCTGGGGCCAACTCACCTTTTTCTTTCTTTTTCAGGGACTTATCAATCACGAGCACTTCAGTATAGTCTCAGGAGGTACCCCTAGAAAAATGCCCCATGTTCAAGACACTCTGTCGATGTGCACGATAGCTCATAAGGCCCCCAACAGAGTGTTTACTTCTACTAGTCAACCAGAGGACACAGTAAGCCCAAAGTAAAATCACTTGGTTAAATAGCATAGTAAAAAGACACATGTAGCAATAGAAAAATTCCTTTATAAACCTAGGACATATTCTCAAATACACACACTATTAATAGGAAAAGGAGTCATACATGGAGTTCAAACATAAGGGCCACATATGAAGGGAACATATTTGTCCAGAGCATACACGGTGGGGGTGGGGGATGGTTAACTCATTCCTAAGATGCTTCAGAGCCTTCTGAATCTTCCAATCATGTTATTGCATTTTTCTTCTCAGGTTTGGTCCCTACTAGGAACATCTCTCAGCTGGACTTGCCCTTAAGCATCTTACCTTCTCTCTGCTATTCTCCACTGGGTGTCAAAGCCTGCCACTGCTGTTCCCAGCTTCTCTTTGTCTCTCTGTTTCTCCATTTTTCATCTTTGTCCTAGTCTCTACCTGTCCACTCTCTTTTCTCACTGCTGCCTCATATTGAGTTTCATCTGGAGAACTCAGCTAAAGTATTTCCTTTCCCACATAAAAGAAAAAATAAACCTTGCCTTCTTGCACTTAGCATAGCATCTAGAGCTTAAATCTCCACTCTTTAAGAAGAAGAGGCAAGTCTTCTTACACCCATTCATTGGACTAAGGAAAAGCACTTTTTTTCCAGAAGGGGGAATATATGTCAGTTATCTAAGTCAATATTCAGAGGAGTAGCTCTTTTGGAACAAAAAGCCAACTGGTCAACCAATGAGAATTTCAAGGATGTCATTGTGTCCAGCACTAAATCATAGTCTTAACCTAGATAATTATCTGACTTAAAGCTAGAAATTCCCAGCATTTAACTCTTTATTCAAATTCTTCTCCTTCCAACACATTTGAAGGGAGGCTACCAAAGTAACCCCAAAAGATCCATGGGAATTCAGATTCACATTTTTTTTCCTAGTCCCAATATTTTCTGGTTCTCTCATAAGAGTAAAAGGTTATAGGAAGGCAAAAACAAAATGTCAGGTGGGATTGCTGCAACGCTATAACCCTGTATGTACCTCAAGTGATTTGTTTCATAATCTAGCCTTTATTATGCACATGTGGCTAACATGCTCAGTAGATAGAGATCTGATCTCAAAATCAGGAAGATGTGAGTTCAAATACTGTCTCTGACACATACTGCCAGTGGGTGGGCAAGTCACTTAACTTCACAGTTTTCTAGGCAGCTCTCTAAGATCATAAAGTGCAGAAATGATGGAAACTTGCTCTAATAGAGTTTCCTCATCCTGAGGTTTCCTACACTAGTTAAATCAGAGATCCCATCCCTAAATCTGTCTTAAGTGGCCAGCAAGAAGCCTCCCAGGCTTTGATAAATGGCTATGATTTAAAAGGGTGATCTACATAAACTCCAGAAACTATCACTTCCCTTTCCTTACTTTAATAACTTCCACCATTTCTTTACCTCTTAAACATGCCCATCAATGTCCATTTTGCCCTAATTTCTAAGGATGGAAATTACTTTATTTTCCCTGGGCTCTGTACCTCATGAATTAAAGACCATGTAAGCAATGCCCCTTTGAAAGGCGATCAATCCCTCCCCCAAGTCTCACATGCTCTATTTTTGACTAGTTGTTTGGGGTAGCACTCAAGAGCCTCCTTCCAAAATGTCTGGAGACTCTTCTCAGTACTGGGCCTATCCATGTTCATTTTTTCTGTGGTCCTCCACCTTTTCCCACAGACCTGCCCTTTGTGTCACTGCTATGGGGTCTCCTTGAGTCAGACTCTCCTCCATCCTGATGTTCTTAAGGTTCCCAATGATTCTCCTATCCTACCTTCTTGCCACTGAAGTTTAAACACATAGCTCTTCCTCGGGTTGTCCAAAGGCTTTTATTTAAGTCACCTGTAATGAATCAGAGGCCAGCTTGAAACAGTCAATTAAATAGAGATAGCAAGTAACAAAGTGTAAATGCCAAAACTGTAAACGTTAAAAACTGTAAAGATTTTGACCAAAACTGTAAAGGATAATTTTTAGTGTTTTGACTTAAATCTAAAATAAGTGGTCGCCATGGGAATTTCCCAAATATGAATATACCCAAGTCAGCTGGGATTTATGGAGATTTTAATTTATAAAGAAAGAAGGAATTAAGGGAAGGAGAGAGAGAAAGAGAGAGAGAGAATTAATTCAAACTGCTCTGGCTCAAGCTGGACCAAGCAGTAGTTAAAGGGCCTAGGCCAAAATGGCCTCCCTGAGCCTAAGGGAGAGGGGGTCAGTCTTTATAACTCACCACAAGACCATCTCCAAAAAAGCTCCAGTCCTCCACTGAATCTCCTGAACTCAGTTCAGAAATCTAACTCCAAACTGAATTAAATTGCGAACTCAATTCAATTCCATTCAATTGTCTCCTGACTTTTATCCCTTCCTTTTAAAGAAATTTTCTCTTATGTCACCTCCCCTAAATTTTCACGTCTACCAATCACAGTAGATGTTTTTTCCCAGGACTGCCCATTCTTAGTTTTCACCTTCTTTGGTTTTCACCTTCTCTGGCTAGATTAAATCTTCTGAGTACTTCACACCTCTTTGTTAAGCTTGCCTTTTGAAAGTTACTTGACCTTTTAGGTACTAATTTAACTTTTACAGATACTTAACTCCTTTTTGTATTAGATCTAAAAATAGACCTAGCTTAAGGTTCTAGCTTTACTATAAGGTATGAGTTGGGGACTTTCATTGTTCAATCAGGAGTTTACAACTTTATCCTCCCCTAAGGCACTGTCTGAGTAGGGTGGAGTAATTTTAAAAGTTCCCAATACATTCCTGATCAAGTATCTCCATTGTTTCAATAGGGAAATAGCTTAACCAAATCTTCTAAGGTACATTCTGAGTAAATTTTAAGATTCACAAAAGGCAGTAGTGAGTGGAATCCAAGAGCAGGACCTAGAGTCAGAGCATCTGGGTGCAAAATCTCCTTCTATTCTTTACTGCTATTGGTGTGACTTGGGGCAGGTCACTTAAACACTTCAGGTCTTTGATTCCTTACTTGCAAAATAAGGGATTTAGACTAAATAATTTTTCCAATTTTTTCCAATCACCAAAACTTATATAATCATAAGGCTATCATCCTAACCAGTCTGTCTCATTTACTCACTTGATGAATGGGTTATTATTTCCACTATCTACTTCACAAACATATTGATGAATAGCAGACCTAAAAGTCAAAAATAAATGAGAATATCAGATAGGCTGAAAGTGTTCAACTTGGAGTTATATATGGGTTCTGCTATGTATTACCCATGTGGATAAATCTGGATAAATTGGATAAATCCCATTGCCTTGCCCTTGTTGCTCTTTTGCCTTGGAACCAACACATTGTATTGATTTTAAGCTACAAGGTAAGGATTTAAAAAAACTCTTTTTTTTTAGTTCCAAATGTTTTTCCTTGTCCAACCATTGAGAAGGCAAGAAATACTGAATCAGTCTGCTAAACTCTCTGGTGCTTAGCTTCTTTGGGTATAACATGAGAGAGTTGAAGGAAATACCACCTTTTCCAATGCTAAACTGGGAAACCAATGGATATATTATTATTATTGACTTAAAAATCTGCACATTGGGGCAGCTGGGTGGTTCAGTGGATTGAGAGTCAGGCCTAGAAACAGGAGGTCCTAGGTTCCAATCTGACCTCAGACACTTCCTAGCTGTGTGATCCTGGGCAAGCCTCTTGACCCCATTTGCCTAGCCCTTACCACTCCTCTGTCTTGGAACCAATACATAGTATGAATTCCATTTTATGGGTAAGTTCATCCCATTCACATTCAGAGTTATGATTACCATCTGTGTATTCCCCATCATTTTGACTTCCTCTTTTAATCCTGCCCTTTCTTCTTTTACTACTTCCCTCCACACCAGTCAGTCCCCCTTTTCCCCCATGCTTATTTTACTTTCCTTCCCATACCCTCCCTTTTTATTCCCTTCTTATTTTTCTTTAGAGTTTTTTTTTTTAAAACCCTTACCTTCTGTCTTAGAATCAATATTGATTCCAAGGCAGAAGAGTGGTAAGAGCTAGGCAATGAGGGTTAAGTGACTTGCCCAGGGTCACACAGCTAGGAAATGTCTGAGATCAATTTTGAACCCAGGGCCTCTTCTTTCTAGGCCTGGCTCTCAATCCACTGACCCACCCAGCTGCCCCCATATTTAAATTTTTTACGGCAAAAGAAAAAAATTACTTAATGTGAACAAAAGTATCACAGACCATTGTTTGTAATGGAGAAAGAATAGAAACTTTTGCAATAAAATCAGAGATAAAGAAAGGATATTAATTTTTGCCAATATTACCTGATATTCTTCTAAACAAGATAGGTATAATAATACATTAAGGACATGCATGCAAATAGAAAATAAGTTATGTCTACATGCAGGTAATATTTAGAAACTTACTTTTGTGAAGAATCAAAAACAAATTTTTCCTAGGCAATATTTCAATAAAGCCAAGACAAGTCCATAAGCATTTTTTAAGATTTTAGTATGTGCCAGGTACTTTGCTATGTTTTAGAACACAGAGTGTGAAGATGGGATTAACTCTCCCCCCTGCCCAATTTTTAGATTTAACTACCAGAAGTGTATACACCCTACTTACACTTGAATGGGGGAGATCTATGACTCATGTGTACGAAAGTGGGTGATGAATCAGAACCCACTGGCTGCCCCCTGAGCAGTCCTAAGCAAAGTTTTAGCTGTAATTAGTCCACATAAGATAGAAGAAAAGCACAGGAAGTGATGAAAGGAAGGGTCTTTAAAAATGCCAAGAACTTCCTGTGAGGAGGGCTTTCACCTTCAACTTGACCTTGGAGGAGCTCTGCTGATGACTGCTTCTGTTATGACTACCCTGTGGGTGAGCAAGAAAGTCTGATTCCTTTCCCTGGTTTGTTCTGAGAGGTACTAACCTCTGGAGGGGCCCCTCATCTTGGAGGAGGCCTCCTGGCTAAAACCCTTATTTAATTGACCTCTAGGCCCTCCAGGTGGGACTTCTGGAGCCCTACAGGAATAAAGCCAAGGCTTGATCAAATAGTCTAGCTCATATATCTAGATTTCTTACTCTACTCCTTCTCATTCCTCTACTTTCACACTTTCGATATTTTATAAATAAATTGCTAAAAAATCATTTGGAATTAATTAATTCTTTTTGACCACATGCTGATAAACTTAGTCCAACCCTTTAATTTTAACTGTTTGGGGGAAGCACCTGTTTCTATTTTTGTCTTTTTTATCCCCACTATTAGTTTTTCTACCTTTCAAAGTTTGAAAATTTTCATAATTGCCAACTAATCAATTAGCTTTCCTGGTTTGAAAAGGTTCCAGGAGATCTCAGGATAAGTGAGCATTATCCCCTCCTTCCATGACCACTATGTTATGTATAAATACCAACTTTTGTGATCTGTTTCTATAATGCCTCACTTATTTCTTCTTTCTGTCTGATATACACTCCAATTACAAGACTGTTTATATTTCTTCCCCTATTGACTTTTTACTCTTTTTACTATTGACAAATGATTTCATTCTCACTGATATATATGGGCGGTCAAGCAGCAAAGGATGATAGTACAAAATCAAAAGAATAACAACAAAACCTCTTGATTTAAAAATAAATAACAAAAAATACCTATCCCTCAAATAATAAAGAAAAACAACATAAAATGTAATTATGAGGGACCTCCGGTTAAGATGGCGGCTTAGAGAAAGCTAAAGCTCAGATCTCCGGAAAACCCTTCCCGACCGATCTCAAACTATAAGCTCCTAAGGCGCCGAAAGTCAAAACGATCAACAGCACATACCCTGGGAACCCTCCTCCTGGACCTGGACCCGGTTCAAAAGGTACGGCTCCCCTCAAAAGCCAGAACCCGAGATCACTCGGACCTCAGGGGTAGGAGCGCAGAGTCCAAGGCTCCCGGAAGGCGCAGCCTGGCCGGGCTCAGAGAGCAGAGTCCTCCGAACCACAACCCTCAGGGCCTTCTACCCGAGTCCGGGTGAAAGTTACTGCCTGGGGCTTCCGCTGCAGAGAGCTGGTCGAAACAACAGCAACCCTCAGGGTGGGCAAAACAGCCTCACGGGCTGGATCCTGCTATCCAAGTCTCAGTGAAAGTCCTTGCCCTCAGAGCTTGGGTTAGCTGCAGCCCATCCCCCCGCAGGCCGAGGAAACAGCCTCACGGCCAGCGATTCTGAAGGCAACTTCCGGAAAGCGAGCCGGGGGGAGAGTGTGGCCTCGTGGTCCGACCCTTCCATTCCAGTTCCAGTGAGGCATATTCAGTTTAACCCAGGGAAAGCTCATAGAAGGGACAATCTGCCCCGGACTAAAGCCTCTGATCACCAGACAGAGATAAGAAAAGCTAATCCTCCACATTCAGAGATGGCAGCAAACTCCACAGAAGCACAGAAGCCCCAAAATGCCAAGAAAAATAAGAAGAAAGGGGCGACTTTGGACTATGGAGCCAAAATACAAAATACAGAGCAGATAGAAGAAGATATACAAGAAAATTCTCCAAAATCTTCCAAAGGAAATGGAAACTCTCCACAAACCCATGAAGAATTTGAATCAGAAATGACCAAAAAGATGGAAGCCCTCTGGGAGGAAAAGTGGGAAATAATGCAAAAGAAATTCACGCATCTACAAAACCAGTTTGACCAAACTGTAAAAGAAAACCAGGCTTTAAAGCAAGAACTAATAAAGCAAAGCCAAAACACCAAGAAATTAGAAGAGAACATAAAATATCTCACCGACAAGGTGATAGATCTGGAAAATAGAGGGAGAAGAGAAAATTTAAGAATAATTGGACTCCCAGAAAAGCCAGAAATAAACACCAAACTGGACATGGTGATACAAGATATAATCAAAGAAAATTGCCCAGAGATTCTAGAACAAGGGGGCAATACAGCCACTGACAGAGCTCACAGAACACCTTCTACACTAAACCCCCAAAAGACAACTCCCAGGAATGTAATTGCCAAATTCCAACGCTATCAAACAAAAGAAAAAATCCTACAGGAAGCCAGAAAAAGACAATTTAGATATAAAGGAATGCCAATCAGGGTCACACAAGACCTTGCAAGTTCTACTCTGAATGATCGTAAGGCATGGAACATGATCTTCAGAAAGGCAAGAGAGCTGGGTCTCCAACCAAGAATCAGCTACCCAGCAAAACTGACTATATACTTCCAAGGGAAAGTATGGGCATTCAACAAAATAGAAGACTTCCAACTTTTTGCAAAGAAAAGACCAGAGCTCTGTGGAAAGTTTGATACCGAAAATCAAAGAGCAAGGAATACCTGAAAAGGTAAATATTAAGGAAAGGGGAAAAATGTTATTTTCTTTTACTCAAACTCTCTTCTATAAGGACTACATTTATATCAACCTATGTATACTAATATGTGGGGAAAATGTAATGTATAAATAGGGGGTAAAGAAAGACCAAATAGAATAATCGTTCTCACACAAAGATTCACATGGGAAGGGGAGGGGAAGAAAACTCCTATAAGAAGGAGAGGAAGAGAGGGTTTTTTTTTTTTACTTAAACCTCAATCTCAGGGAAATCAACTCTGAGAGGGAAAAACATCCAGATCCATTGGGATCTTGAATTCTATCTTACCCAACAAGGGTAAGGAGAAGGGAAAACCGAGGGGAGGAGGGGGAGAGGGAGAACAAAAAGGGAGGGAAAGAGAGGGGGGAGGGGGAGAGGGAGAACAAAAAGGGAGGGAAAGAGAGGGGGGAGGGGGAGGGAAGAAAAAGGGAGGGACTAAAAAGGGAAACATCAAGGGAGGGGACAAGGGGACTGATTCAAAGTACATCACTGGACTAAAAGGTAGAGCCGAAGAAGAAAAGGTTAGAATTAGGGAAGGCAATCAAAATGCCAGGGAGTCCACAAATGACAATCATAACTTTGAACGTGAATGGGATGAACTCACCCATAAAACGTAGATGAATAGCAGAATGGATTAGAATCCAAAACCCTACCATATGTTGTCTTCAAGAAACACACATGAGGCGGGTTGACACCCACAAGGTCAGAATTAAAGGATGGAGTAAGACCTTCTGGGCCTCAACTGATAGAAAGAAGGCAGGAGTGGTAATCATGATATCTGATAAAGCCAATGCAAAAATAGACCTGATCAAAAGGGATAGGGAAGGTAATTATATTTTGTTAAAAGGGACTCTAGACAATGAGGAAATATCATTAATCAACATGTATGCACCAAATAATATAGCACCCAAATTTCTAATGGAGAAACTAGGAGAATTGAAGGAAGAAATAGACAATAAAACCATACTAGTGGGAGACTTAAACCAACCATTATCAAATTTAGATAAATCAAATCAAAAAATAAATAAGAAAGAGGTAAAAGAAGTGAATGAAATCTTAGAAAAATTAGAATTAATAGACATATGGAGAAAAATAAATAGGGATAAAAAGGAATACACCTTCTTCTCAGCACCACAGGGCACATTCACAAAAATTGACCATACATTAGGTCACAGAAACATAGCACACAAATGCAAAAAAGCAGAAATAATGAATGCAGCCTTCTCAGATCACAAGGCAATAAAAATAATGATTAGTAATGGTACATGGAAAACCAAATCTAAAACCAATTGGAAATTAAACAATATGATACTCCAAAACCGTTTAGTTAAAGAAGAAATCATAGAAACAATTAATAATTTCATCAAGGAAAATGACAATGGCGAAACATCCTTTCAAACCTTTTGGGATGCAGCCAAAGCGGTAATCAGAGGCAAATTCATATCCCTGAAAGCTTATATTAACAAACAAGGGAGAGCAGAGATCAATCAATTGGAAATGCAATTGAAAAAACTCGAAAGCGATCAAATTAAAAACCCCCAGCAGAAAACCAAATTAGAAATCCTAAAAATTAAGGGAGAAATTAATAAAATCGAAAGTGATAGAACTATTGATTTAATAAATAAGACAAGAAGCTGGTACTTTGAAAAAACAAACAAAATAGACAAAGTACTGGTCAATCTAATTAAAAAAAGGAAGGAAGAAAAGCAAATTCACAGCATTAAAGATGAAAAGGGGGACAGCACCTCCAATGAGGAGGAAATTAAGGCAATCATTAGAAATTACTTTGCCCAATTATATGGCAATAAATACACCAATTTAGGAGAAATGGATGAATATATACAAAAATACAAACTGCCTAGACTAACAGAAGAGGAAATAGAATTCTTAAATAATCCCATATCAGAAATTGAAATCCATCAAGCCATCAAAGAACTTCCTAAGAAAAAATCCCCAGGGCCTGATGGATTCACCTGTGAATTCTATCAAACATTCAGAGAACAGTTAATCCCAATACTATACAAACTATTTGACATAATAAGCAAAGAGGGAGTTCTACCAAACTCCTTTTACGACACAAACATGGTACTGATTCCAAAACCAGGCAGGTCAAAAACAGAGAAAGAAAACTATAGGCCAATCTCCCTAATGAATATAGATGCAAAAATCTTAAATAGGATACTAGCAAAAAGACTCCAGCAAGTGATCAGAAGGATCATTCACCATGATCAAGTAGGATTTATACCAGGGATGCAGGGCTGGTTCAACATTAGGAAAACCATCCACATAATTGACCACATCAACAAGCAAACTAGCAAGAACCACATGATTATCTCAATAGATGCAGAAAAAGCCTTTGATAAAATACAACACCCATTCCTATTAAAAACACTAGAAAGCATAGGAATAGAAGGGTCATTCCTAAAAATAATAAACAGTATATATCTAAAACCAACAGCTAATATCATCTGCAATGGGGATAAACTAGATGCATTCCCAATAAGATCAGGAGTGAAATAAGGATGCCCATTATCACCTCTACTATTTGACATTGTACTAGAAACACTAGCAGTAGCAATTAGAGAAGATAAAGGAATTGAAGGCATCAAAATAGGCAAGGAGGAGACTAAGTTATCACTCTTTGCGGATGACATGATGGTCTACTTAAAGAATCCTAGAGATTCAACCAAAAAGCTAATTGAAATAATCAACAACTTTAGCAAAGTTGCAGGATACAAAATAAACCCACATAAATCATCAGCTTTTCTATATATCTCCAACACAGCTCAGCAGCAAGAACTAGAAAGAGAAATCCCATTCAAAATCACCTTAGACAAAATAAAATACCTAGGAATCTATCTCCCAAGAAAAACACAGGAACTATATGAACACAACTACAAAACACTCACCACACAACTAAAACTAGACTTGAACAAATGGAAAAACATTAACTGCTCATGGATAGGACGAGCCAATATAATAAAAATGACCATCCTAACCAAACTTATTTATCTATTTAGTGCCATACCCATTGAACTACCAAAATACTTCTTCACTGATTTAGAAAAAACCATAACAAAGTTCATTTGGAAGAACAAAAGATCAAGGATATCCAGGGAAATAATGAAAAAAAACACATATGATGGGGGCCTTGCAGTCCCTGACCTAAAACTATATTACAAAGCAGCAGTCATCAAAACAATTTGGTACTGGCTAAGAAACAGAAAGGAAGATCAGTGGAATAGACTGGGGGAAAGCGACCTCAGCAAGACAGTATACGATAAACCCAAAGATCCCAGCTTTTGGGACAAAAATCCACTATTCGATAAAAACTGCTGGGAAAATTGGAAGACAGTGTGGGAGAGACTAGGAATAGATCAACACCTCACACCCTACACCAAGATAAATTCAAAATGGGTGAGTGACTTAAACATAAAGAAGGAAACCATAAGTAAATTGGGTAAACACAGAATAGTATACATGTCAGACCTTTGGGAGGGGAAAGGCTTTAAAACCAAGCAAGATATAGAAAGAATCACAAAATGTAAAATAAATAATTTTGACTACATCAAACTAAAAAGCTTTTGTACAAACAAAACCAATATAACTAAAATCAGAAGGGAAACAACAAATTGGGAACAAATCTTCATAGAAACCTCTGACAAAGGTTTAATTACTCATATTTATAATGAGCTAAATCAATTGTACAAAAAATCAAGCCATTCTCCAATTGATAAATGGGCAAGGGAAATGGATAGGCAGTTCTCAGATAAAGAAATCAAAACTATTAACAAGCACATGAAGAAGTGTTCTACATCTCTTATAATCAGAGAGATGCAAATCAAAACAACTCTGAGGTATCACCTCACACCTAGCAGATTGGCTAACATAACAGCAAAGGAAAGTAATGAATGCTGGAGGGGATGTGGCAATGTAGGGACATTAATTCATTGCTGGTGGAGTTGTGAATTGATCCAACCATTCTGGAGGGCAATTTGGAACTATGCCCAAAGGGTGCTAAAAGAATATCTACCCTTTGACCCAGCCATAGCACTGCTGGGTCTGTACCCCAAAGAGATAATGGACAAAAAGACTTGTACAAAAATATTCATAGCTGCGCTCTTTGTGGTGGCCCAAAACTGGAAAACTAGGGGATGCCCATCAATTGGGGAATGGCTGAACAAACTGTGGTATATGTTGGTGATGGAATACTATTGTGCTAAAAGGAATAATAAAGTGGAGGAGTTCCATGGAGACTGGAACAACCTCCAGGAAGTGATGCAGAGCGAGAGGAACAGAACCAGGAGAACATTGTACACAGAGACTGATACACTGTGGTATAATCGAACGTAATGGACTTCTCCATTAGTGGCGGTGTAATGTCCCTGAACAACTTGCAGGGATCCAGGAGAAAAAAACAACATTCATAAGCAAAGGATAAACTATGGGAGTGGAAACACCGAGAAAAAGCAACTGCCTGAATGCAGAGGTTGAGGGGACATGACAGAGGAGAGACTCTAAATGAACACTCTAATGCAAATACTATCAACAAAGCAATGGGTTCAAATCAAGAAAACATCTAATGCCCAGTGGACTTATGCGTCGGCTATGGGGGGTGGGGGGGAGGAAAAGAAAATGATCTATGTCTTTAACGAATAATGCTTGGAAATGATCAAATAAAATATATTTTTAAAAAAATGTAATTATGAATTAGTGGACATTAAACTCAGCCCTTTCATCATTTATCAGTTACAAAGCAACAAAGACCATGGGCTTTGATTTTTACAAGGCAGTACCACATTTGTCCATGGAATTTACAGTGGGTTTTGTCTTTTTTTCTCCTTATGGATGTTAGTTTTCTTTACAAAGCTTTAGTCAAGGAATATGTTGTCCCTGGGTTTCTGATTTTTATTTTTCAGTGAACCATAGCTTATGTGTGCCTCTCTTTGTCTTTTCTGGCAATCTTTAATATTTGGAATTCCTTGCAGCACAATAGCATTCCATAGCATTCAGATGCCACAGCTAATTTAGTGCATTTATTGAATGTTTGCATTGTTTCTAGAGTTTGGGGCTTGTAGTATTAAAATTGGTTCTGCTACAAATTTTTGTATGGTAGAAAAATATTTTTCTACTTTTCAATAACTGCCTTTGAGTATAAAATTCAAAGAATTACTAGCTCAAAGGCACTTTTTTGTGCCTTTTATAGAATATAATTTCTTATATTCTTGAAAATGGCAAGACTAGTTCACAACTCCATCACCTTGTCAGTTACCTTGTTGGCTTTCCCACATTCCAGCCAGCAATCAACTTTATCACTTCTTAATTTTCTGGCAGTTGTATAGTGATAAGGTAATACCTGACCACTGTTTTTAATGTATTTCTCTGACCTTTTCAAGTGGTCATTAACAGCTTACTCTTTTCTTTTGAAACTTGCCTATTCCTAGCTTCTTGGTCTTAAATTTATTCATTTCTCCAACATCAAAACTTTATCAGAGATTTAATGAAAATTTTTTCCTATTCAAAATTGGTTTAATGCTGGATGCATCACTTTCATTTGTACAAAAGCTTTATTTTTACTTAATCAAAATGTCCTGAGTTTTTTCAGTTATAATTTCCCTTTATTGTGGCTGCTTAATAACAATTCCTTCACCCATAATTAGAAGAGAGAATTTATTATATTGGTACAGCAGAGAATGTACTTTCCATTGAGAAGACTTAATTTCAAATTCCTCTTTTGATGCTTATCCTCTGTGTGATTTAGATGCACATCATCTGTGTAACTTCCTTAAACCTTAGTTTCTCCACATGAAATGAGGGGATTGAACACAATGTACCCTAATGAACTAGATGAACTAAGATGGAACCCTACCAGTTCTTGAGAACATAGGATTTCAATGTTCTTATGATTTTAGTGTATCAACAAAATATCAGTGATCAAAAACTGGATCAAATGTGCCCTCCTGTTTATCAGAAAGCTTGAACCTTCTCTAGAATTCAAGTAATTTGACTTATAACTAAATGAATCCCATTGGGCTGTGGAGCCAAATTTCTTGGCATCACTCTGCATATTTAGAGAGAGTCGTTAAGAACTGTCCTTTGTGAGTCCCCCTGTGGGTTAAGCTCTAAGTGCCCTCCTGCCTAGCTTACCCTTGTCTCCGCTCATCCCACCAGGGAGCCTTGGTAGCTGCTATAATTGCTGAGGCTCTACTCTGTGGAGGTTCTCCCACCTACTCTGGTTCGAAGGAGCGACAAGGACAATCCTGCTAAGTCCAAGGAGGCTGCCAGCATGATGGCAAACTGTGAGTACCTTCCAGGGTTGGGACACCTCCCATGGCTGCCTGATGGACAAGATGATCTGTTGGGCTTTTCTGAATTTGTTCTCTTGCTGAAGTTTGTGTACAGAGAAATAAACATAATAATCATAATTGCATTTATAGAGTATTGTAAAGGTTGCAAAGCACCTTTGATCTTCACAATGGCTGGAGGAAGCCAGTACTATTATTATTGCCATTTCACAGAGACTGAGGTTTTCCCAGGGTCACTGGGCTGCTAAGTTTCTGAGGCAGGATTTGAACTCAGATCTTCCTGACTCCAGGACAAAAGCTCTACATACTTCACCACTGAGCTACCTCCTCCAGGTTCCCTATTCCAAATTGAGCCTTCTGTTTCTCTTCACCACACTCTGATCCTCCTGGCTAGAGCTTTAAGAACCCAGGTTCACTCTGTCTTTAGTCATGGCAGGTCAAAACTGCTGCCTTTAGGGAAAGGATCTACATTTTTTAAAGTCCATACTTTGGGGTTTGAAAGACACATTTATGAAAAATAATAATAGTAGATGACATCTATATAGCCCCAACTCTGTGCCCTGGCTCTGTGCTAAGTACTTAATTTCTTGGGATTTTAGTATATCAGCAAAATATCAGTGATCTAAGTATGATCTCATTTTTTCCATTCAACAACCTTGGGATTCAGGAGCTATTATTACCCCCATGTTACAGATAAGAAAACTGAGGCAAACAGAAGATAAGAGACTTGTGCAAGGTAACATAGCTAGTATCTAAGTTCAGATTTGAACTCAAATCTCCCTGACTCTAGACCCAGCATTCTATCTACTGGAATACTTAGCTGCCATTTTTTAGTAAACCCTTGCCTTCTGTCTCTGAATCATACTAAACATCAGTTCCAAGGCAGAAGAGCAGTAAGGGCTAAGCAATGGGGGTTGAGTGACTTGCCCAGGGTCATACAGCTGGGAAGTGTCTGAATCCAGATTTGAACCCAGGACCTCCCATCTCTAGGCCTGGCTCTCCATCCACTGAGTCACCCAGCTGCCCCACTATCTATCATTTAGTGTTCCCCATTGAATATCTGTTCACATATAAGACTTTTCCCAAGAGCATATATCTTTAATGAGTAAGAGGGAACCTTGGAAATTCTTCAGTCCAAAACCCTCAATTTACAGAAGAGGAAACTGAGACCAAGAAGTAACTGACCTGTCTAAGTTCCAACAAGTAAATAGGAGAAACCCTGTTTGCAGTCTGGTCCTCAGGGCTTGAACCCATCATTCTGCTTCTCCCCTCTTTTAACAAAGGTTCTCTGCCATTTTACCAGTGTGGGGCAAGACAGGACACTGAGCCCTGCAAGGCCATACCAAGATGTTAATATGTAACCCAGCTAGAAAGACTTCAGTGATAGCCTGTGTAATTGGTCTGCTGTCTAAAGTAAAAAATAATGACCCCATAGCACCCTAAGGTCCGCAAGACACTTTAGGTAAGTTGTACTATTTGATCCAGAAATGTTCCTTACCAAAAGGCCAGCTAAAAGGGGATAAAGGTTTCAGTCACAGCAACTCAGAAAGACTCTGGATTAGAAGGGATTGCCATCACTGGGGCAGTTGGGCTACTCAGAGCCAGGCCTGGAGATGGGAGGTTCTGGGTTCGAATCTGACCTCAGATACTTCCTAGATGTGTGACCCTGGGTAAATCACTTAACTCAATTGTGTGCCTTTACTGCTCTTCTGCCTTGGAACTGATACTTAGTAATGATTCTAAGACAGAAACTAAGGATTTTTTTAAAGAAGGGATTGCCATCTCTATCAGCAAAAATAATTCCCCCCACCCAGTGCAATCACAGACCCCCAATGTAAGAAGTCAAAATATTCTGAATTTTTGGACTAGTCACTTCCTAAGAAAACAAAATGGGGGCTACCAAAAAGAAGGCTCTTCCCATAATCCCCCAAGTCTTCAGAAGCATCCACAGGGCTCAGGGACCCAGGGGGAATTGTCTCCCTGCCAAAGTAGCCCCTGAAGGTGGAGGCTGGCCATTCTGGAGGAAGGATCATCCAGACAAAGACTGGGGAGCTATGAGGTACCAGCTACCGTCACACTTCCCCAAAAGTTGCTACAGAGTATAAGATAAGCAGAGTTCCAGGATCTAAGCAGAGAATACTGGCCCATCTCTATCCTACCACTTGCCTTGGACCCAGCCAAGCATTGGGGTAAGGGTGGGGGTGGGAGTAGGGAAGAGATGTACCCATGAACCTCTCTTCAGTTTAGCAGAATTACAGAGCTGGTTAGAGGCATGCAAGCCTCTCTCCCAAGATAGCCCAAGAAAAGCTTCTTGGGCCATTTTAATGAGTCTGATCCCCATCACATAGACAGATGAGAAGGCAAAGGGAAAAGGGCCCCAGATTAAAAGCCAAAGTCCCAAATTCAAGTCTTGTTTAGCCATCAAGTAGCTGATTATTTAAATAAATTACTCTTCTCTACACTGATGGAGAGTCCCTTCTTTTGTCATACCAGTGCCTAGCGTAGTGCCTGGCACATAGTGGGTGCTTAATAAATCTCTATTGATTATTTTTTGGTTTTCTAATTTTTTTAAATAAATATCTATTGTAAACTACCTCATGGGATCTTGGCAAAGAATGAATAGCAGTGTAGCCCAGTGGTCTTGGTCTCAGAGGACTGTGGTTGGAATCAGTTGTATTCATTTTTAACTGTGTGACTTCAGATAAACTACTGAACTTCTCTTTGCTTCATGAAAATGTTGAACTAACTGAGGCCTGAGTTCCATTCTCTCTCTAAATCTATGATTCTACCTTAATCAAAATATATTTGAAAGCACTTGAGAGATCGAAAACTGTGGAGAGTGTGTAAAGAAATTAAGAGGTTTGGGAGGAGGAGAAGGAAAGAGAGGAGGAGGAAGAACAGGACTGGATGCTTTGTGGAAGTCAAAGACTATGTCGTATTTCCAAGTCAACATCCTCAGAAACCATATTACAGATGGATAAATAGGTATAAGGGATGGACCAGAACCTGGGCTAAAACCAAGACATACTATAGCAACTCAGTCTTGTCTTCTCAGTAAAAGAGATCCATAGAAAACTAGAGCTGGTGAGTGGCTTAGAGAATACCCAACAGGAATCCTTTATGTTTAAAGATGAAGAAACTGAGCCTTGAGTAGATGAACTGAAATTACTCATGATCCTGAATCTTGTAAGTGGCAAAACCAGAATTAGAATCCAGGTCTTCAGATTCCTTGACACAAGCTATATTCATGACCCCAACTTGCTTCCCCAGCCAAATAACAATGGGTCTGATCCCTATCACATAGATAGAAGAGAAAGGCAAAGGGGAAAGAGTCCTAGATTAGAAGCCAAAGTCCCAAATTCATACCCAATGAAATTGCACATCAGCTTCAGGAAGGGTGGGTGGAGGGGAGGGAGGGAAATAAAGTGAATATTTTTACCAAAAAAAAATTAAATTAAATTAATAAATAAATAAAAGTCCCAAACTCAAGTCTTGCTGAGCCATTAAGTAGCTGATTATTTAAATAAAATATTCTTCTCTGTGCTGGTGAAGAGTCTTATTTCTTTATGGAATCTTTTTCCTGCTTTTGATATTAGAGACCAGTGACAGGATATTTTTGGTCCTTGACCAGTCATCCTGCTCCTTAGCCCCAAGATGAGAAGGGAACTAGATCCCTAGTCTTTGTCAATAGCAAATTCCCCACAATACCGTGAGAACAGACAGAAAGAGTAAGGATTGCAAGGGTCTTCAGAGGCATCAAGGGAGACCATGACTATAGCTTCTTTTCTTGCCATCTGCCTAAAATGAAATGCCCAGATCTTCATGCTTTTACTGGTCTCAACTGGATAATATTTGGATGTTTCTGGTAGAATCTGAAGCAAAGGGGAGAGCAGAACTTCCAGGCTTCCCTACGATCTGAGTTATAGTACACATTCCTTGTTATTTAACTTAATCTCTGCCAGATCCCAGTCTCTAATGGAAGTTGTGAGATTAAGAAGGAGTTCCACCAAAGAATCAGAATGTCCAATGATGGCCAAAGCGGTAGACTAACTTGAATTCATGCAAGGAGAAGTCTGAAGTCTAGAACAAACTCGGATGAGCTAGATGACCTTTTAATATTGAACTGGCTAAGCTACTGGAGATCCCAGGTCATTTGGAAATGTGAAAGATAGTAGGAGAAGAAATATCTCCAGGGGAAAAAACCACCTTTTCCTGGTTTAACATGTTGGGAATTAAAATAAAATGTTCTTGCAGGACAGGAGGTGTTGAAGGACAGGCAAGATTGGCACGTATTCCAGCACAGCTTCATCTAAGATTCCATTTTCCATGTGCCTGAAGTTATTGTAATGCTCCAATTTGTTGGATCCTCTGAAGGATCAAGAAAAGAGGATGGCAGGGGCAAAGAGAGAAGAGGCAAGAGATGTAGCTATCAGAAGCCTCAGATGTGCTGGACTCTAGAATGCCTCAGGAAGTGAGGTAGGCAGAAGCCATGGTGCCCAAGACCATTTATTAGGCAGCTAAGTGCTTCAATGGATAGAGTGCTATGCATAAAATCAGGAAGAGCTGAATTCAAATGCAGCGTCAGACACTTGGCAGTGTGATCCTGAACAAGTCACTTAATTTCTGTTGACGTCCATTTCCTCAGCTATAAAATAAGGATAATAATAGTACCTCCATTTTTGAATTTTTTTTCTTATTTGTATACATGTGTATGCTTTGTTTTGTGGCATGACTAATGTGGAAATATGTTTTGCATGGCTTTATTTGCTTATTTGATATGGTTGCTTGCTTCAAAGAGCAGGAAGAGAGAAAATGTAGAGCTGAAAATTTTTTTTTAATGTATGTTAAAGATGGGAGGTCCTGGGTTTAAATTTGGCCTCAGACACTTGCTAGCTATAGGACCCTGGGAAAGTCACTAATTGCCATGCCCTTACAGATTTTCTGCTTTGGAACCAATATTTAGTGTTGATTCCAAGATGAAGGGAAGGATGTTTTTAAAGGAATGTTGAAAATTTTTATTGTAATTGGGAAATATTTAATAATTTTTTTATTTAAATGACACCTTTCTCACAAACTTCCTACGAAGATTAAATAAGGCAATATTTGTAGAGTACTTGGCACAGTCCCTGGCATTAGTAAGCACTATATTGTTGATTCCCTTGCATTCCCAAAGAGGGAGTAAACACAAAATCTGCACACCCAGGACTACTAAACAATATAGTTCTCTTCTTCCTCAATATGCTGGCTTCTTGGATCCTTTGCCTCCTCCATGGCAGAGGAGGTCATCCTTTCATAATTACCATTACTATTTACAGAGACTAGGGATCCAGTTCTCTTCTCATCTTGGGGCTAAGGAGCAGGGTGACTGACCAAGGACCAAAAATATCCGATCACTGGTCTCTAACATCAACAGCGGGGAAAAGATTCCATAAATAAAAATAGTCAATGGGTAGAGTCATAGACAAGATTTGCTTTAAAGTGTCTGCTTATACAAAAATATGGGAAAATCACAAAAATGAGTAGGGAAAAGACCTATGCAGGGGTCGTTGCTGTCTTGCAATATTGTGTCACCAGATTGAATGTGCTCGTATATCTTTTATCCCTAGGCAGCCAAGGAAGAGGAAACATGAGCTAATGGAGCTGGGAAATCACACCAGGGTGAAGGAATTTCTTTTTCTGGGACTTTCCCAGTCTCCAAAACTGAGTATCGTACTGTTTATTTTATTATACCTGGTGTATGTAACAACTCTCCTGGGCAATCTTCTCATCATGGTCACTGTGACCTGTGAATCTCGCCTTCACATGCCCATGTACTTCCTACTCCGAAATCTATCCGTTGTGGACATTTGCTTCTCCTCCATCACTGCTCCAAAGGTTTTACTGGACCTCCTAGTTAAGAAGAAGACCATCTCTTTCAATGGCTGCATGACACAGATATTTTTCTTTCACTTCCTTGGTGGGGTCGATATTTTTACTCTCTCTGTCATGGCTTATGATCGTTACTTGGCAATCTCAAAGCCTCTTCATTATGTGACCCTCATGAGTAAGGGAAGGTGTTTTGGGCTCCTTGTGGCCTCCTGGGTGGGGGGCTTCATACATTCCATTGTGCAGATCTCTCTGTTGCTCCCACTCCCATTCTCTGGGCCCAATGTCATTGATGGTTTCTACTGTGATGTCCCCCAAGTCCTCAAACTGGCCAACACTGATACCTTTACTCTGGAGCTCCTTATGATCTCCAATAATGGTCTAGTCACCACCCTTTGGTTCTTTCTGCTCATTGTGTCCTACACGGTCATCATGGTGATGTTGAGATCTCACACCGGGGAGGGAAGAAAGAAAGCCATCTCTACCTGCTCCTCCCACATCACTGTGATCACCCTTCATTTTGTGCCCTGTATCTATGTATATGCCAGGCCCTTCACTCCCCTTCCCTCTGACAAAGCCATCTCTGTCACCTTCACTGTCATCTCCCCTCTCTTGAACCCCATGATTTACACCCTGAGAAACCAGGAGATGAAGTCAGCCATGAGAAGACTACAGAGACGACTTGTGTCTTCTGAAAGGTAATTGGCTCTGTGCAAAAGGGGAACCAGGAAAGAAAAAACAAATGTCATTGCATCAAAATCCTTCTGAAGGGCTCACTATAAAAGACAATTATGAGGCCAAAGTTGTAATAATAATTAGGACCTACTATAAAGCCTTTAAATTAGGTTGGCATGAATCTTCCCCTCTTCTTGCCTGAATTAGAGAGGTAGATATGTGAATGAAAAGGAAAGGTATGAAAGACTTTGTAAAGATAGAAATTAAAAGATTTGGCAATGGATTCAGTCTGTGGGATGATCGAGGAGTTGGAGATGACCCTAACTGGTGAAGGGAATTGTAGCACCCACAACAAATATAAAGACAATCAGAAGAAGAGAAAGATAATCATCCTTGTCCAATCCATCTCATAAGGCTGTTGTGAGGACAACACTTTACACATCTTCAAATCCCATGCAAATTATTATTTCTCTGTGAATTGTTATTACACCCCACTTGTGTAATATTTAAAATCAATAACTAATTAAATATGATTTTCAAAAACTTTAAATAAAATAAATGAGAGAATCACTAAAACACCATATGCCCATTATTTCTGGGCATATTTAGAAAGACAGAGATTGCATCTAAAGGACAAAGTGGTCTTTTGCAGAGAGACTACTGAATGTAACAATAAGTAATGCCTTAAATAGCCAGAGAAGGGGCAAAAGACCATTATCACAAGTGAGAAAAGTGAAGTATATAATGAGATGCATCTACTCTACAGATCCGCCATCATTAAGCGATGAATTCTTTTGGTTTTCTTTGTTACAATGGAAGGGTTTTTTTTTAGGGTGGTAAAAGGGAGAGGAGAGCATTTCCAGAAATGACTGGGATATTTTGAAAAAGGATCAATAAAATTTGTTTCAAAACAATTTAGTTGAGACCTCCAGGGCTTAGTGCAAGAAAGCACTGGTGGTTAGGGATGAAAGTTGAGTAGTGATAAGGTGACAAGGAAAACCAAAATCTAGGAGGAGAGGGAGCACAGATATCATAATGGTACCTTGTTTTAGCTCATCTGTAGCTCTTCTAGATCTAGAACTATCCTCTATCCACCATAGACTCTTAGTAAATATGTGCTGATAAGAAAGCTGGAAGGAGAATAAAAAACTGTTTTGTACACACACAATTGATTATCCAGGCTACACACTAACCAAGATGCAAACTGGAAAGCATAATTGTTAGGAGTAAGGAGATTGTAGTTAGATTCCTGACCCTCCTTTTATTTTTTTTTAAGTCAATGGGGGTTAAGTGACTTGCCCAGAGTCACACAGCTGGGAAGTGTCTGAAGCCAGATTTGAACCTAGCACCTCCTGTCTCTAAGCCTGATTCTCCATCCACTGAGCTACCCAGTTGCCCCCCAACCCTCTTATTGATACAACCTATGGTAAAGTGGCTCATCTTCTATAGGTCTCAGTTTTTCACCAGCATCAAATGACATGGTCAAAAGATATGAATAAATTATTTCCAAGAGATGGAATGCAAACTAACAGCAACCATATGGGGAGGGAGGATGCTCCCAAACACCAATAATAAGGCAATGTAAAATAAAGCCCTGAAATAGTTCATATTAGCATTGATGGTAAAAGATGGAAATACTCAATACTGGAAGGGCTCTCGTGAGCCAATCACATGAATGCACTGTGGGTAGAGTTGGGAAATGGTCCAATCACTTTGGAAAACAATTTGTAAATGTGCAAAAACTGGTACTAAGCTCTTCCCACCTACTATACAGAAATATCACGGTGAGGATAATATACTGTGAAAATCAAAGTCAGGAAGGGAAATGTCACATATAATAAATTATTCAGAAGCTTATTTTTTGTAGTAGCAAAAGAAAACTGGAAATAAAGCGTGTATTCTTTGGAGAGTCTCTGGACAAGTAGTGGTTTGTGAATGAAATCTTATTGTGCCGCTCAGAATTCTAGATGCGATGAATTCAAAGAAATATGGAATCGCTCATATGAGCTGGTGCAGAGTGAAGAAAGACACCAGGGGGCAATAGACATCGGAGCTGTTATGATGTAAACGAAAACAATATCAAAATACAGCCAAATTCAATTTTTAAAAAAGGATCAACGTTGGTTTCAGATGGCTGATGTTAAGACACATTTCCCTCTCTCAAGAAATTCTAAATGGTATCCAAACAGTCCAGTATTCAAGAAACACAAACTACTGGAGGGAAATATTCCCTATTTGACATACACTATTGGGGAAAATAAAGTATGATTTAAAATAGTTTAGATCAACACCTTCTACCACAATAAATTCCAAATGAACACACAATATGATATAGAGAACATTTTTTAAAATTAAAGATTTATAAAATAATAGCTTTCACACTTCATTTAATCACAGCTTTAGAACTAGAAGGAACCTCAGAAATCATTTTTCTAGTTCCTTCATTTGTCAGACAAGAAAAGCGAGGGACCACTTTTAGGGAAAGTGACTTACCCAAGGACAATGAACCAGGAAGCAGGAAAGCCAGGATTTGAATCCCAGAACATTTCCCTCCACTGCATTTCAACCCTAACCCACTTCCTCTTATCAGAGTGGCAACCTCCTGGCTTTACAGTTATTGGGACCAACACCCCACTTTCAAAGTCCAGTAATTAATTTCAAGAGTCAGTTGCATAATTGTTGGCTTGAGGTGCAGATAAGGGTTCATATAAAAGGATCTGGGTATGGCAACAGTTTGGCCAAGAGTTTGGCATGCAGAAAAAACTTTGATCTCAGACTGTTTTACAAGGAGATGGCCTCAAATGAAGATGAAAGTCATTCTCTACTTTTGATTTTCCACCATTCCTATCCCATCTGAAACATGATATCCTGTGCTGGAGACAAATTTTAGAGAGAGAATAAATCTATACTGGACCCAGTAGGGAGAGAAGGACTTTGAGGATCCTGGAATTCATGACATAAAAAAAATAGTAGGAAAAACATGAAGATGAAGGAGAAGAGTTAAAGGGGATATGAAAGCTCTATTCTAGTATTTAAAAGGCTATCTACCGTGTCAAAAAGGGATTCAAATTATTCTCCTTGGTACCAGATGACTAAACTAGGAAAGAGAGATTAAAGGTGAAGAATATGCAGATATGGATTCAAGGTTGGGGAGAAATTCCTAGTGCTTATAGTTATCATAAAATGGGTGTTAGGGGGGCAGCTGGGTGGTTCAGTGGATTGAGAGCCAGGCCTAGAGATGGGAAGTCCTAGGTTCAAATCTGGCCTCAGGCACTTCCCACCTGTGTGACCCTGGGCAAGTCACTTGACCCCCATTGCCTAGCCCTTACCACTCTTCTGCCTTGGAACCAATACACAGTATTGATTCCAAGATGGAAGGTAAGGCTTTAAAAGGGGGGGTGGGGTGAGAAGGAATGGCCTGTCTCAATAAGTAGTGAATTACCCATTGCCAGGACTTCCATTTGAAACCAGATAAAAATTTGTGGCTAAGTCATAGAAAAAAAGTCCTCCTCAAGTTGGCGTTGTGCTAGACGACCTCTAAGATCCCTTTTGGCTCTTGAGAGTCTACACTTTTAACATCTTGCCACTATTCTTCCAAAATGTCAGAAGTTAAAAATTGTGTCAAATCAAGCCAAGTCAATAAACATTTCTGTGATAGACACCATGCTAAGGGCAAGGGATACAAGAATAGGCAAGAGACAGTCTGTGTTCTCAAGAAACTCATAGTCTAATAGGGAGACGACATCCAAACAACTAAGTGCAAACTAGATAGAGAAAGGACAAATTGAGGATGATCTCAGAGGGAAGGCAGAGAAATTGAATGTTTGCCATAACCCAAGCAATTTGACTTGTCATCCATAAATCCCACAGTGGACTGTTGAGCAGAATTTCTTGGCATTAATACTTCTATTTCTAAAAAGTCTTTTAAAAGTGTCCCTTGTTGGGGCCACTGTATTTAAGTCCTAAACATTCACCTGTCTGGCCCATCCCTAGTCCCAGCTCTGCCAACAATCCACTGGGGATGCTACCAATTGCCTTGTTACCTCATATTTCCATGGCTGTGCTCAGGAGAGGTCCTGCTACCTTCTACCATGAAACAGGGACAAAAGCTTCCTAACAGTCGGAGAAAAGTGCAATCATGCCAGTCAACTAGAAGTAGCTTCCACGAGCATGAGCAGTGGGACCACTGGACATTGTCATGGGTCAAGATTTATCTGTATATGTTATCCTTTGACACTAATCCATATATAAATGTGTAAACACACACTTAATCCAATACTTCAGTCTCTGTTAACCCATCAGTGTATTTTTTTCACTGACCACTCAATAACTTGGTAAATAGTCTTTAAGAGTTATGGCCATGGAGGGCAATAAGGGAGGGAACATCAGAAGAAGAGAAAGAATTTGAAACTCAAAACTACAAAAAAAAAGAATATTTTAAAAGCTATTTTACATATAATAGGGGGGAATAAAATATCATTTTCAAAAAGAGAGAGTTTGGGCCATAAAATGCATTACCTGTGGCCAGGCAGGTCATGAACATCTAAGAAATTAGCCCATCTGGTCCTAGGAGAGAAGGTATACAGTCTACCAGTGTAGATAGAGCCCATCACTAGGAACAGTGGACACTCCATGGGCTTCATAGAGAAGGGCACCAAGACCAACATCACTTCATGATGGAGAATCATGTAAGGGAAGATTTTACACAAAGTTGAAAAAGAATGCTGGAGAAGCAGGGTGACAGAGAGGGGCAGTTGGAATGGTCAGGGGCAGGGACTTCTGGGAGAACCAAGGGAATCTCCGGGGCAGTCCAGTTCTGAACCCTAGAGTGAAGCAGCTCCCATTCCCACCTCAAGATTGGAAATCCACCATTTCCTGAGAATTGCCAGATCATATCTGATTCCCCCAGTGACTGTGAACTAATCCTGTCTCTCCATTACTTCAAGACCTGTGTGGACTGACTGGACATTCAACTGCTTGAGAGAGTGTTACCCTACGGGGCAGGCTGAGTCAGTCCTGAAGCTTGAAACATCCTCCTTCATGCTAGCTACACCTAAAGACATTTGCTGATTCTCCAATTCTAGAATAGAGTAGCCAGTATAGGAGGACAAGAAGAGGGAGGTTTCCAGTCTATTCCCTTTTTAACAATCAGAATAAGTAAGGAAATCTCTATTAGATCATATGGATATAGATATATATGTATGCAATATAGCCATAGATACAGATTAGTTTTAGAGTAGTTTTTGTTATTCAGCTGTGTCCAACTCTATGGTTTGCCATTTCCTCCTCCAACTTATTTTACAGATGAGGAAACTGAGGCCAACACAATTGAGTGATTTGTTCAGTGTCACACAGCTAAGATGTCAGTGTGGTTTTCCATTTCCTTCTCCAGTTCACTTTACAGATTAGGAAACTGAGGCAAACTGGGTTAAGTGGCTTGCCCAGGCTCACAAAGCTAGTAAATGTCTGAGATTAATGTTGAAGTCACAAACATGAGTCTTCCTGACTCCAGGCCCAGCATTCTATCCCCTGTGCCACCCTCTTATTAATAACTATGGCTAAGTAACTTTAAGTATATGAATGGGTATAAGCAAAGGGATGTATAAAAGTAGATGTAGAGTTAAAGATAAATGCATGGGAATAGGCACATTCTAAGGGTATGCATACTACACTAGGACTGGGAATAAGGACCAGGATAGGGCTAGAGGACTGAGATATTTCAATGAAAAAATGATACAGAATGACTTTTCCCCATTTAGGGTTTTGCTGTATCTCAGGTTGGCATAAGAAGCTAACTTGGGGGCAGCTTGTGGTTCAGTGGATGGAAAGCCAGGCCTACAAACAGAAGGTCCTAGGTTCAAATCTGGCCTCAGATACTTCCTAGCTGTGTGACCCTGGGCAAGTCACTTGACCCCCAATGCCAAGCCCTTCAGCCTTGGAGCCAATATGCAATATTGATTCTAAGATGGAAGGTAGGGGGGTTAAATTTAAAAAATAAATAAAAATAAGAAACCAACTGGCAACTTGGGGGGAGTTTTGCAGGAGTCAGAGACAATATACGAAGATTGGTAGATAATAGAGAAAAAATTTAGAAACTCAGAAATGCATTAAATATATGTATAGCATGATATAATGTTAACATTTTATCATTTAATACCATAAATGTACCCAAGTTCTTTTTTTCAGTTAAAATACGTCAAAAATTAACATTAATAAAAAGAACACAAAGCCAGAAAATGTTATGTGAATTTTCCAGATGGTGGGGCTGCCGCACACCTAACCCCTGCAATGTGGAAGGGATGCCTGTATTACAGATGTAGACATAGATATATAAACAACGAAGACATAACTAAGGAAGGAATCTTTGAGAGATTTTTACAGAGATGCATCCATTTCAATGCCAGGAAATTCTGCTCTCCATAATACATAATAAATATAAGATTTCACAGGAAAATGGACTAAGAACTGGAAGGGACCCTAGCAATCATGGGCTTCAATATGGTTCTTTTTTTTTTTTTGTAATAAATACGTAGTCAAGCAAAACAAATTCCTGTACCATTCATGTCCAAAAAAACATCTGCCCTCTGAATGCACATCAAATCTTGAACAGTAGATAAGTAGTATATTTTATCATAAGTCCTCTGGAAACATGATTGGTCAATGACTGAAAAGAGTTCTTATATCTTTAAAAGTTCTATTTTGCTCTTTATATTGATAAGGGAAACTGAGGCCCAGAGAGGTTGTATGACTTATTCAAGGTCACAAAAATAGCAATTTTCAAAGCCAGAATTTGAAATCAGATGCTCTGACCTCAACCCAGGGTTCTTTGCTCTCTGCCATACTATGCTCCACTTTCCTCCATGAAAGCCCTACCATGATGCTATATCATGGGGTAGATATTATTCTGGTTTCCCCATGGCTCTTCCAGGGTAGCTCATGATTTTATGGGCTTTTGGGGCCTCTGGTAGATCTAATGACTGTTGACAAGAACCAACCTAGATGAACTCAGACAACTTCCTTGCCAGAAGATTCATCCCCTAGAGATGATGGCAGCCACCACAGCACCGGGATATCATCAGCTAGGGCATGAAGGGGTTTTAATCTGTGTTTGCTGAGGGAGCATCCACTTCTACGAAATCCCAGATCTTTGGATTTAAGAATCTGTGTTTTATCTGAAGTACTTCAAAAGCTAATGGGCAGGATCAAGCCTGTGAGGGTGAAACAGCTTTTTCTTTGGGCCTTAAACAATCAAAGATAGTGCTAGAGGATCAGGGATTCAAGAGATATAATTGCCCCATCTGGGAGCAGAGTCTGGCTCATATAGAAGGGAATCATTCAGACACAGGTGAGACTGCTACATAGCTCCAGCTGCCTTTGCTTCTCTTTATAAGCTACCACAAAAGTCAGCATATCATGGACACAAGGGAATCCAGGATCTGAATTCTTGCCCCATGGTAAAAGAGCCTTTTCTGCTAGAACATAGACTGGTCCAAAGCTCCATCATGTTAAGCTTTCCTGCCAATACATCGGGGAAAGGACAATGAAAGAAGAGAATCTATTTAAGATTAGTGATCAACTGAAGATGGGAAACACTGAGCAGAATTTCCAAGATTCTGCTGCCAATCATTTAAGGAAAAGACTATTTGATCTTCATTATACTCTACCAACTTAGATAATACTAAGAAATATAGATCACTGATGATCCAATATATGGTGCTCCAAGCACTCTATTGATACCTGTTGGGTTAAATGGCATCCCATTAAACTGAATAGACTTTCATCTTCCTGTATCATAATGGTCATAAGAAAGGGGGAAAACAGATTGAAGAGAGCCTGGGAGGAAGAGGTAAACTACAGAAAATCTTTCAGGACTACCACAATCAATCCTTGATTTTACTCCTTTCCTCTTTTCCCCCATTCAACACACAATAAAAAACCATCATGCAGAGTCCCACTCCAGCCTCCACCAAGTTCTCTCTACTAGGAACACAAAGTGGCTTGGGTGAGGAACTGAGGGAAAGGATCAAGGTCATTCTTCTCCAGGAAGAACATTTTAACATGTGTAGATTTTCTCTAATTAGATCATCTCAGGGAAGTAAATGTTCCAGAATTCCTCTGGAATGGAAAATGGGAGGGAGAGGAAGGAGATAAGTTCTTTAAGGATTCATTTTTTTTCCAATCTTTTTAATTTCAAAGTTTGCTAGTGGCTATTCTTTCCCAAATCCCCCTCTCTACCTTCTGTCCTTTTGTAGCTCCCAGCCCATTGGGAGAAGAGAAGAGGAAGAAGATATGGGACCATGCAGTAGGTCTGGATTATGGTCTTCAGTACTTTCCTACTGTCATGGGAGTGTCAACATGGAATCTAGAAACCCCAAACTTGTAGCCTAGTAAGATCTGATGAACCCCAAATTTTAGGACTAACTTATAAGTTGGAAACCCCAAAGCTTGTATGTGTTTCCTGTTCCTGTGAGAATCCACCCTGAAAGGAATCTCAGGCTAGCAGTTTCAGACTGAATAATGGACCACAACATGAAGACAATCCACTTGAGGTGGAAGCTAAGCCCAAACTGAGTGACTCTTCAGTGCAGTAGGCAGCAAGGCAGTCTCGAAAGCTGGTCTCAAGTTCAATCCTAAGAAGGAGGGTGTGATATACTGGAAGAGGCTTCTGGAAACAAGGAGAGTCACTCAGTTTGGGCTTAGCCTACATTCAAAGTGGATTGTCTTTACCTTGGGGTCCATTATTCAGTCTGAAACTGCTAGCCTGAGATTCCCTTCAGGGTGGATTCTCACAGGGACAGGGAACAAGTACAAACTTTGGGGTCGCCAACTTAGAAGCTAGTCCTAAAACTTGAGGTCCATCAGATCTTACCAGGCTACAAGTTTGAGGTTCTAGATTCCATGTTGACAGAAGAAATATCTCCTCTCCACTTTGTGTGGTGGGTAGCTGCTACAAAACATATACTTACTTACCACAATTCAGAAATGATGAAGGTAAAAATGTAGATTGTATTATTATGTGAAAATATAGGTTCAGGTCTCAGAGAAAACCAAACCACTATGAGGATTCTGACAAAGCTTCTTGTAGGCAAAATTGTGACAGAGGAATAACTCATTTATAGATTACAATTTTGTATATTCCTCTTAAGCCATAAAAGTTATAGAGAAGATAGATTCATAATCCCATACTTTCTTTGATTGTCATAAACAATGAACAAACTTAAAGTCATAATCTCATACATCCCCTAAGGAAGCCAACTTTGTCAAACAATACTTAACTATATTCAGAGAATTCACAAATGGGCTAATTTAAGTGGAGGATTTTAGGTCACCAAGAAACCAGGGACAGTTGAGATTCTTCCTCTGGCTTTGTAGCTTAAGAATTTTTAAGATTTTTAGTACATTT
This sequence comes from Monodelphis domestica, assembly GCF_027887165.1. Lineage (NCBI taxonomy): Eukaryota > Metazoa > Chordata > Mammalia > Didelphimorphia > Didelphidae > Monodelphis > Monodelphis domestica. The sequence continues at coordinate 16,825,099 of NC_077232.1, read as the reverse complement.
TAACAACCAATGGCACAGGTTTGGGTCCATTGAAGTTAATATTAAAATGGACCTTTTTTTAACCTTTATCTTACATCTTAGAATCAATACTATGTAATAGAAGGCAGAAGAGTGGTAAGGGATTAGCACCTGGGTTAAGTGACTTGCCCAGCATCATATAGATGAGAAGTTCCTGAGGTCATATTTGAACTCAGGATCTCCTGGCTCTAGACCTGGCTCTCGCTCCATTGAGCCACCTAGCTGCCCCCCCTTAAAATGGACTTTTAATTAACCAAAATGTGAAGGAAGAATGGGCCTGAGCCCCAAATAATAAAATTACAATTTTGTTTTATTAAATTAATCATTCCCATTGCATTATTGATCAGTTCAAGAGATGTAGGAGTAAAGTGAAAAGGAGTTTGGGCTGAAGCTTGCTTGATGATCCAGGAATCCTAGAAGAGTTCCATTTTTGGCTCACCAAACAATCCATCATCTACCATTCCTTAAGCTCCTATTTTTTTTTGCTGGACACTGAGCTAGGTGCTAGGAATACAATTAAAATTTCAAGACAGTTCTGATTCACAAAGAATTTGCATGATAAGTACCAGACCTCTATTTTTATCATCCTGGTTGTTTGTCTTGGTCCTGAGTGAGATAGAATTGAGGATGTTAATCTCCAGATGAGCATTCAGCTCACAAAGGCCAGTTTGTTACCTTTTGTTGATTGAGGACTCCAGGACAAGCTTAGGAGGGAGACTGATGGAGGATAGAAAGAGCAATACTTTCCCCTGGCCTCACCTGAACTGGGTTGAAAGAATCTATTCCCCAGGCACAGGTGTTCTAGATTGTGAATCAAGGTTCAGTGGGGAGGGAGGGATAGAAGAGAAGGGAAAGGACCCTTGTGTATATAATGCCTGCTTGCTGACTAGTCAGTTATGTAAAAATTAAAATGAAATCTCAAATAACAAAAATATTTTAGGAGGTTTGTTAATGATCAATAGAAATCAAGGAATAAAGAAGATACAAAATAAAGACCACATGCCCATGGCTGATTAGTCCATTTAAAATCCCCACACTAAGCTTACCACTGCCACCATGTTGGCTGCAAGCACAAGAAAGAAAAAACAAGAGAACTGCCTACTGGCTAATATCCTCTGTCTACAGGATGTGCATAACAACAGGAAGTCAGTGGGCTCCCGGGAAATGTAGTTCTTTTTTAGGGTAACAGATTGTCAATTATACAGTTGGCACTTCTTAGCCCATCATTGAAGTGTCACCTTTCATGAAAGGAATAAATTGCCTTTTTTTCATTCCTACCATCTGTCTCCAGGTTGGTTGGTTTGAGCAAGTCATCATTTTTATCTCACACTGTCCCAAAGGCAACCAACAACTGTCAGCTCTAAGATAAAGTACAAACTCCTCTCTTTGGAACAGAAAGTCCTTCAAAATCTGGCACACTCTTTGTTCACCCAAACTATCCAGCTTAACTGTTCTTCTATATAAAATATTATAAGGCAGCTAAGGGGCACAGTGGATAGTGTGCCAGGCCTGAAATCAGAAGATAGTTCTTCTTAAATCCAAATCTGGCCTCAGACACTGACAAGGCATGTGACCCTGGGCAAATCACTTGACTGTTTGCCTCAGTTTCCTCATCTATAAAGATGAGTTGGAGAAAGAAATGGTTAATGGGGTCACAATGAGTCAGACACAATTGAAATAACTGAACAGCAACTATCTATCTACATATAGATATAGATATAATATATATACAATATTCCATCTCCCATTTCTGCTTTTACACACTGTCATGCCTGAAACAAGCTTCTTTTTCCTCACCTCTATCTTGGAAATCCCTAGCTTCCTTCAAGATTTTACTCAAGAATTACAGAGTGCTTTCCTTAATTATTAGGGTCCATGCCCCATCAATAAATTCCTTTGAATAAAATTTGTATTTACTTGGCTGTGATTGATCTTCTTGTTTCTTTGAATTGAATGTAATGCCTTCAAAAGAGGGATTTTTTTCTCATTCTTTTGATCCCAGTGCCTAACACATAGTAGGACACAATATCTGGTATACAGTAGGAACTTCATAAAATGCTTGATAAATACATATATGAATATCCCCAAGTAATTCTGATTATTTAAATTTCATGATTTAATTAAATTTATCTGCTCAGGTGTACTACACTCTCCTGCCTGTATTCCTTTTCTCAAGCTTCTTTATATTCCTAGAATGAATGACCTCCACTTTTTCCACTGTAGAATTCCCACCTAAAGTTCACTTCAAATGCCTCCTTCCCCAGAATGTTTTGTCAGATTCTTCTTGGCCAGTAATAAAACTCCTCTTGGGTCTTTACATATCACTTGGATTTCTACTGCTCCAGTGAATTTATCCTATAATATTTTGTATTTTTCTTAATTATTTTATGGATATCTCCTCCTATAGAACCGTAAGCACCAAGAGGGTAGGTCTTATACAAAGTTTATACATTCAGCAAATCTTTTATGAATATTGAATGATTGAACAAATGAATGAATGAATGGATAGATGGATGGGTTATTATTCTAATTATAATTAGTCAATCGACCATTTTTTGTTTTAAATAAGCTATTATTGATGCATTTTATATGATATAATTTCCTCCAGTATCACACCTGCTCTCAAAGTCATTCCATATAACAAATGGAATTTTTTTAGTGACTATATGTTTTTATTTTTTATATATAACAATGTGGGATTTGCTCACCCAGCATGTGAAGACTGTTTCGGCAGAACAGGCGGAAGAAACCAACAAGAAGGTTCAACGGCTGAGATGGCGACGCAGCAAAGCACTGTGGAGTGCTCAGGGCATGTTGGAGCACAAAAGACAACACGGCCATCCAATGCAGCTGAGGAAGTCTCCAGGTGTAACAACTTTTCATGCCAATGGACCCAGGCTTCCAACGCTGAGAGAGTGGGACTGTCTCTGTGCACCGATTTTTCCACTTAAATCTTCACGCACAAGTGTCTTTGTGCACAAAAACGCACAAAGACAATCGTCATTCTCGGTTACCGAGAGACAACTACTGATAACAATGTAATATGTAAAATAATATGATATAGTAATTTGTTATAAATATACTAAATTATAATAAATATGCTTATCTGGGGGCAGCTGGGTGGCTCAGGGGATTGAGAGCCAGGCCTAGAGACGGGAATCCTAGGTTCAAATCTGGCCTCAGACACTTCCCAGCTGTGTGACCCTGGACAAGTCACTTGACCCCCATTGCCTAGCCCTTACCACTCTTCTGCCTTGGAGCCAATGCACAGTATTGACTCCAAGACAGAAGGTAAGGGTTTATTAAAAAAATAAATAAATAAATATGTTTATCCAAGAGAAACAAATTCTCTTTTAGTTATATCCAAAAATCTGTCTCTTTTTTTTCCACTCTCCTCAAGAAGAGAGGTAATATGATATCATTTGTTCACATATTATCATACAACACATAAATCCCTGTTCATCGTATTGTGAAACAAGACATCTTGCTTATACTAGAGACAAATTGATGGAGGAAATAAAGTAAAGAGTAGTGTATTTCAATCAGCATTTGAACTTCATCTACTCTTCCTATAGCAGTAGATATCCTTTTTCATCATGATTCTCTTGGAGTTGTCCTGGATCCTTGCCTTGTAGATAATCATTGTCATTCACAGTTGATCGTTAAATTCATCTTTTCCTTTTTAAGCTACTGATTTGATTTCCTTCTCTCTTTTATTTTTTTAACATTATTTTTTAATTTGGTCAATTTCAAACATTATTCCTTGGGTACAAAAATCATTTTCTATTCCTCCCTCCCCTCCCACCACCCCTTCCAAAGCAGACGTGCAATTCCACTGGGTATTATATGTGTCCTTGATCCAAACCCATTTCCATGTTGTTGGTATTTGCACTAGGATGTTCATTTAGAGTCTCTCCTCAGTCATATCCCCTCAACCCCTGTAGTCAAGCAGTTGCTTTTCTTTGGTGTTTTTACTCCCACCGGTTTTCCTCTGAATGTGGATAGTCTTCTTTCTCATAGATCCCTCCAGTTTGTTCAGGGACATTACACCGCCACTAATGGAGAAGTCCATTACATTCAATTGTACCACAGTGTATCAGTCTCTGTGTACAATGTTTTCCTGGTTCTGCTCCTTTCGCTCTGCATCACTTCCTGGAGGTTTTTCCAGTTCCCATGGAATTCCTCCATTTTATTATTCCTTTGAGCACAATAGTATTCCATCACCAACATATACCACAACTTGTTCAGCCATTCCCCAATTGAAGGGCATCCCATCATTTTCCAATTTTTAGCCACCACAAAGAGCACAGCTATGAATATTCTTGTACAAGTCTTTTTCCTTATTCTCTCTTTGGAGTACAAACCCAGCAGTGCTATGGCTGGATCAAAGGGCAGACAGTCTTTTAGTGCCCTTTGGGCATAGTTCCAAATTGTCCTCCAGAATGGTTGGATTAATTCACAACTCCACCAACAATGAATTAATATCCCCACTTTGCCACATCCCCTCCAGCATTCATTACTTTCCATAGCTGTCATGTTAACCAATATGCTAGGTGTGAGGTGATATCTCTCCTCTTTTTTTTAAATCATATTAACCAATGGTTTATCTATTTTGTTAGGTTTTTTTTAATAAAATAATCTCTTAGTTTTTTATTGATTCAATGGTTTTCTTACATTCAGTTTTCTTAATCCTGCATTTTTTTTGGAATTTCCAATTTAACATTTCATTGGAGATCTTTAATTTGTTATTTTCTAATTTGTTTAATTGTATATCTACTTCGTTGTTCTGTTCTTTCTCTATTTTATTGATTTAATTATTCAGAGATATCAATTTTCCTCCACTTAGTGCTTTTGCGCTATCCATATAAGTTTTGGTATGTTGTCTCATTGTTATAATTTTTTAAATAAAATTACTTATTGTTCTTATGCCTTGTTCTTTAATCCACTCATTCTTTAAGATTAAGTATTTTAGAGGGCAGCTGGGTAGCTCAGTGGATTGAGAACCAGGCCTAGAGACGGGAGGTCCTAGGTTCAAATCTGGCCTCGGTCACTTCCTAGCTGTGTGACCCTGGGCAAGTCACTTGACCCCCATTGCCTAACCCTTACCACTATTCTGCCTTGGAGCCAATACACAATACACAGTATTGACTCCAAGACAGAAGGTAAGGGTTTAAAAAAAAAAGATTAAGTATTTTGTCTCTAATTAATCTTTATTCTGTGATTCCATGATCCCTAATTAAATATACATTTCTTGAAAAGTTTAATATTGTCTGCTTTTCTGCATTTAATTATAAAAATTTTCTCTTAATATATCAATTTTTGCAAAAGTATTATATACTACTGAAAAAAGGTATATTCCTTTCTATCCTTGTGCAATTCTCTTCAGATAGCTATCATATCTCACTTATCTAAGACTCTGTTTGTCTCCTTAACTTCTTTCATATTTATTTTTTAGTTAGGTTTATCCAGTTCTGAAAAAGGAAGTTTAAAATCAGCTCCCCCCCCACACACTATTATAGTTTTATGTATTTCCACCTCTAACTCCTTTAGTTTTTCCTTTTAAAATTTAGATGATATAACATTTAATTTTTAAACATATTGTTGGATTTTTTAATTTTTAATCCATTTTACAGGTGAATTAATTCCATTCACATTCAAAGTTATAATTATTAATTGTGTGTTTCCCTCCATTGTATTTTTCTTCACTGTTTTTCTTTCTTTCTCTCTTTTTATCTTATTCTTCTTCAGAAATCTAATTTTCCTCTAACCACTGGATCCCAATCCCCATCCCTTTGTCAGCTCCACCTTTATTTTTCCTCCCCACCTTTTTCCCCTCTCCTTATCCTCCTAGTGGTTATTCTATTTAATTTTCTATGAGTTGCTCCCCTATCATTCTCTCATCCTATTTCTTAATATAAATTACCTCTATAATTCCCTACCCTGTCTTATCCCTTGCCCTCTTTCTTTCTTACACTATATGCCCTTCTAAGAAGCCCTATTTCAATCTTTATTCTTCATCCTCTTCTCTCCTTGTATGTTAAGACAAATTTTACTCAAATATGATAAGAATAAGGTACAAGCATTACCAATCTTCTATCCTCTCCTTCCATTCATTGTAACATTTCTTTCATTCATTCCTCTTTCATGAGATGATTATTCTCATTTATTCCCCTTCTTCCCATTTTATTTTATTTTTAACTCATTCTGTTATATTCAATTTGACCTTGAAGCATTCATCTATAAATGCTTCTTCAAACCATCCAATTAAAGATATCATTCTTGAGTTTTAAAATACCATGAAAAGTACATATTTTGACCTATTAGATCCTTTTTAAGTGTCATCTTTCAAGTTGTCTTTTCGTGCTTCTTCTCATTCTTGTAAATCAAATTTTCCATTAAAGTTTGGTATTCTCTTCAAGAATGTTTTAAAGTTTTTAATTCTTTAAATGACTATTTATTTTCTTTTATGATAATACTCAGCTTTGCTGGATATGTTATTCTTGATTATAAAACCAGCTCCTTTGCTCTTCAAAATGTTTTGATCCATGTCCTTTGTTATTTTATTGTAGAAGCTGTTAAATCTTGTGCTATCCTTATTATCTTAGTATCTACACAGGATTTAAACTATTTTTAGATGCTTGTAGTATTTTCTCCTTAACCTGGAAGTTACAAAAATTAGCTATAATGTTCCCAGGAGTTTTTCTGTTGGGATCTCTTACAGGTAGTAAGTGATGCATTCTTTCAAGTTCTACTCTATCTTCTTGTTCCAAAGCTTCATGTCATTTTTCTTTAATGATTTCATGAAGAATAGTATTTCAATTCTTTTTTTGATCTTAACTTTCAGGTAGTTCAAGGATTCTTATATTGCTTCTTCTCACTCTATTTTCCAGGTCAGTTGCTTTTGTAATAAGATATTTCCTATATTCTTTTCATTTTTATTTAGTTTTATTATTTCTGGTTGTCTTAAAAAGTTATCAGCTATCTCTTGCCCAGTCCTAATTTTTAATAAATTATTTTCTTCAGTGAGTTTTTAAATTTCCTTTTCCAATCATTTGAACTTTCTTTCATAATTTTCTATGTTTTCTTGCATCATTTTTATTTTTATACAGTTTTACCTCAACCTCTCTCATCTAATTTTTAAAATATTTTTAAACTCTTTCAAAAAATTTATGGGGCTCACATACATTTTATATTTTTCTTTAAAGTTTTATAAGTGAGGGGCAGCTGGGTAGATGAGTGGATTGAGAACCAGACCTAGAGACGGGAGGTCCTAGGTTCAAATCTGGCCTCTGCCACTTCCTAGCTGTGCGACCCTGGGCAAGTCACTTGACCCCCATTGCCTAACCCTTACCACTCTTCTGCCTTGGAGCCAATACACAGTATTGACTCCAAGACTGAAGGTAAGGGGTTAAAAAAAATAAAATGAAGTTTTATAAGTGGATGCATTAATTTCACTGTCTTCTAAATTTGAACTCTGTTCTTCTTTATTTCCAAACAAGCTATATGTGGTAAGACTCTTTCTCTAAAGAGTAACTACAGTGAATACATTCATTCAGCTCAGGACAGACAGAAACATTGAAGTCATAGGAAAAGAGCTTCACCAAAAAAGCCAGGATAAGTAGAAGTAAGCAAGATGAAAGCTTGCCAACATGAACCAGAGCCATTCCAGGGGCATCAGAAACCCAAAGTACTCTATATCTGGAAGGCAGTAAGACAAGAAAGGTTAGACAAGGAAGCTCCACTGAGATGAGAAAATCAAAGCAGTGTTTCCAGCAAGATGTCCTAGGGTAGTGATGGCAAACTTTTTAAAGATGGAGTACCATGTCCCACCCTCACCTCCTGGCCTGGGTGCTGTGCCCCTCCCCAGAGACCAGACAGGGGAGGAAGAAAGGGAGAGGAGTGGCCTAAGAGCTCTGATCAGGAAAGGGAGAGGCACTCATGGAGATGCGGAGGGGAGTGACCTGAAGGAATAAATGCTTCCATTGGACTGCGGGGCAGAGGGGCAAGGAAGTAGGTAGAGAGGGGGAAGGGAGGAGCTCCTCTGGAGTCCCTCTGCATTTCTAGTAACTAACTTGCATATGCCCACAGAGAGCATTCTGCATGCCATCTTTGGCACCCATACCCTAGGCCCTAGAGGCTCCAAAAGACAATAGTCTGACCTGAAATACTCTACAAAGGCTCTAGTGATCTCATGCTCTAAATCCAGATTACAGGGAGAAGAGGGGGAAGGGAGATGAAACCTATCACTGAACAGAAACCACTAGAAAGCTCCCAGATCATAGAAATCAGAACAAAATAGGGCCCCTTACCCAATTCAAGAGAGCAGATAGGGACAGAGCCTGATCCTAATATAAAGTCCCAATTCAGAAGCTAAAGCTGAAACAGAAGAAGACTACAAAAAATATTATGGATTTAAAGACGCCCAAATGTCAAGCTCAGAACAGACTAATTCTACCACATCTACAAACAGAGCTTCTGAGGAAAAAAAGTCTTGGTCACAAGGTCTACAAGATTTCCTGGAAAAATAAATCCAGAAATAAAAAATGAAATAAACGCTCTGAAGAAAAAACTGAAAGGAAATTAAATTACTTAAAACTGAAGATATTAAGACTACATGAGTAACTGAATCCCTGAAAAGTTGAACTAACTAAGCAGAGATCAATGACTCCATGAGGCAAGAAGAAAGATTAAAATAAAATTAAAAAGTAGTGAAATTACTCATCTACTCATAAAAAAAAAAACTTTTCCAGAAAACAGTTCAAGGAAGGAGAACCTCAGAATCATTGGACATCTTGAAACAGTCATGATTGTCTTAAAAGTGAAAGATACAAAATTTCAAGCAATCTGAAGTGAAAACTGACATGAAAATAGAAGAATCTTCAAATCACTTTTTGAAAGAAACCTCAAAATGAAAACTCCTGCATACATCATGACCAAAATTCACAGCTTCCAAGTCAAAGAAAAAACTATCAGCAGTTCAGATACTAAGTAACTATAATCTGGTTTTCAGAAGGCTTAGCTGCTACCACCATAATGGACTCGAGATCTTGGCATTTCCTACACCAAAAGGAAAAAGATAAAGACTTATAACCAAGGATAGATGAATAATCACAGGATTATCAATTTAGGAATCAAGGGGACCCTTCATTTATGGTATTCCTTTTAAAAAAGAGACTGAGTAAAAATTTTAAATGTAAACACAGGAGCTAATTACTAAAAAAGTAAATGCATTTGAGAAAATGGAAAGGGTTATTTATGCAGGAAAGAATTGGTTCTAGTCAAAGAGTGGAAAGAGAAACAAATGATACTTCAGAAACTTTGTATCTTAGGTCATGGAGGAAGCTAAGACAAAGATGCCTCAGGGATTTTTCTGTTCTGTCTCATCATATTAACAGAAGAAGAAAGAAAAAGAATTTCCTAGAGGAGAAAAAATGATCAAGGATGAATAAACTATTTCTAATGAGAAGTGGATCCAGTCTTGAAACTAATAAAACATGCTTATTGCATACTTTATTTTTAAGCTATATAGTTTCACATACAATCCCTTGTGTGTATTGAAGTAGTATTTGTTGTTCCTCAAGTTCAAAATGACAAAAACAAATGAAAAGCATTCCTCAAAAAAATTAGAATGGTGGGGGATATAAAAATGTTTAGCCTGTGGTAGAAGAATTGGGAGAAGAATGAGCTCTTCCACAGTATTTAAAGAGCTGTCATTTGGGAAAGGAGTTATATTTGTTATCCTTGGTCCCATATAACATACTAGGGATGGTTAAAAGGAAAATATTTGGGCTCAATATAAGGGGGAAATGTCCTTAACCTTAAAACTCTCCAGAAGTGTAATACCCAGCCTCAATAGGCAGGATGAGTTCCCCATCACCAAGTCATCCAACTAAAGTAGAATGAGTACTAGGAGCCAAGATATATAGTAGACTCAGGGGTAGCTTGGATGAGATAACTTCAGACATCCCTTCCACCTCTTGAAAGTCTACAATTTTAACATATTACCAATGTTTTTACAAAATGTCAGCAGCTGAATATTGGACACCTTAAGTGTTCCAGGCATTGTTTACTCAGGACCAACTCTTCACCCCCATTTTGGGGTTTTCTTGGCAAAGATACTGGAATGTTTTGCCATTTCCTTCTCCAGCTCATTCTGTAGAAGAGAAAAATTGAGGCAAACAGGGTTGAGTGACTTCCCAAGGTCACACAGCTAGCCCAAGTATCTGAGGCCAAATTAGAACTCAAGAAAAGGAGTCTTCCTGATTGCAGGTCCACTGTATCACCAGCTGCCCTTGGATTCCAAGTCACCACAAAAATCAAACCTTTATATAACTTAACTAATCAAAAAATAAATCCAAACCATTGAGCTATTGAGCAGAATTTCTTGGCACTAATATTTCTGTTTCTAAAAAGTCATTAAAAAGTGTCCCATGTTGGGCCCCCTGTGTTTTAAGCCCTAAGAGCCTACCTATTAGCCCTATGACTAGTCCTAGCTCTTCCCAAAGGCCCACAAGGGATGTTACCAGCATCTCTAATTGCTTAGTGACCTCATATCATAGAACTGTACCCTGTGGAAGTCCTCCTGCCCTGGCTCAGAAGAACTACACAGCAGAACTGGGTAATAGCTTTCTACCAGTCTGGGAAGAGCCCAGCATGCTACTTGACTGTAAGTAGTTGCCAGGGCTGGGACCCCTTGGAATTGCTAACTCGATGTCTGAACTATTTGTTGAAAGAGTCTGAAATATACATATTACATATGTATATAGATAGATGCACATAAATTTAGACAAGCATATACACCCACACTCAGTATTTCAAGGATCACTAATTTCATTGGTGCAGGTACCCCCTTCAAGGAAATATTAACCCATCTCTGAGTTAACAAATAGTCTTGGAGAGTTGTTAAAGCCATAAAATAAAAGGCGATCAACTTCTACATACTTAGCTGGGCTGCTCCCATAGGAAGAGGGAGGGAAATATAGTCTATCAACAGGAGCTTAATAGAAGCCATTCTACTGGGAAGGATGGGTCAGGGTTTGTATTTGGGAGGCATAATATGAATGTAATTGACTCCAGACACCTCAGTCAGAGAACACCAGCCGATGTGCAGAACAAACTCTAGTTTGTCCATCCATTGGCCCCGATCCACACAGCTAAAATCGTGGGTAAGTACTGATGTGTCTGTATTTGATAAACCAAAGTTATGCAGCTGATCAAAGAGGAAAACAGCCTCCTCCACATTCTTCCAGGGAGGGCTTCTTTCTTGATATTTCTATGAGTCTGATCTCTAATAAATGGTCTCAAAATGAGGCATAGGGAAAGAAACAATGGATCAAGGACCAAGGTTCCTGGGTTCTACTTTTGGTTTAGCCACTAAAAAGCTATTTAATCCTTTAGTAAAAGTTTCTCTTTTCTTGATGCTGGACTGAGAGAAAATCCCTTAATACCTTTTATCTCAGTTGACTCATTTATAAAAAATAAATATATCAGTATTTCTTATACCTTCCTTTATGGGATTGTTATAAAGCTTGAAAAAATCATGCTGAATAAAATCATGCTGTGAAATCAATATAGAAACATGAAAATGTCATACAAAGCTGAAAGACAGAAGAGAAGGAAGATGAAAGAAGCCAAGGAAAAGACAATGGAAGCTAAAGAAGAAAGAGATGGTAACAATAGAAATGATTATATCAAAGATGAAGAAAAGTTAGGAAGCAATGGGGAGAAAAGAGGAAGAAGAGAAAGGGGAGAAAAAAGAAACAGGAGGGAGTGAGAAATTAGGAGGAAGAACAGAATAAGGAAGAGGAAAAAGAAAAAAGACAAAATAAGACAAAATAAAAGGGAACAAGAATAACCAGCAACATTAGAAGATTAGATCATCCTAGGAATAGAAAGTTTGAGTAATTTTTCCAGCATCACACACAAAGCCACAAATGTAGCTGAGTCCTCTTCTAACCCAGATGCAATGAGCTGTTTATTGAATGCTGACAGACCCAATCCCTAGACTGGTCTGATACAAAAGAAAGACCACTCAAAGTAATGAAATGCTTTCCTAAATGTCTAGCCCCAGGAAAAAAGTGGGAATGTTCTCTAAATACCAAGGACAGGGGCCCTAAGCACTCTGGGGACCTCTTGTGGTCTGAAAAGGCCAAACAGGAGTCATGGGCTGATGCAAAGTTGCACCCAGGAGATACAGAGTAAAGAAGACAGATAGAGGAGCTGTATTTTGCTCTTGGTAACTGGCCAGATGCCAGTGGAAAACCTCCAGCAGAATTTTCACAATTCTATTACTAACCGTTTGTGGGGAAGACTTTGTGATCTCGATATGCTCTCAGTTTTAGACCTAACTATCAAAGATAAGTCACTGGATACTCTATATTTTGTGCTTTAGGCACTCAGTATGTATCTGTTGTATTGATTTGAATCACCCTGTTTGAGAGTACAAGCAAGAGGAAGAATAGGCTGGAGAAAGCTTCACAGCTTCCATATCAATTCTTGCTTTTTTACTTCTTTTCTCTTATTTTCAGTCTCAAATACAACCAAAGCCCTCATCCCACATCCCCACCCTAATCTCCTCCAAGTTCCCTCCAATGAAAATACAAAATAGCATCAGTCAGCAGCTAAGAGTGCAGAGAACCATGAGCAATATCCTCAAGGAGAATCATGCTCTGTGTGTGTGTGTGTGTGTGTGTGTGTGTGAGAGAGAGAGAGAGAGAGAGAGAGAGACAGAGACAGAGACAGAGACAGAGACAGAGACAGAGACAGAGACAGAGACAGAGACAGAGACAGAGACAGAGACAGAGACAGAGACAGAGAGAGAAACAAAGCCAGTTTCTCAACTGAAAGGTTGGGGAAAAGAAAAGCTATATGGAAGGTTTGAGATGTGGAAGGGTTTGGCAAACAGATGTGTCTAGTAAGATAGCGAATCAACTGGTGATGTTACTTGGTCCAGCTCCTCATGTCCAACTCCTCATGATCCCATTTGGGATTTTCTCAGAAAAGATACTGAAGCAGTTTACTATTTCCTCCTCCAGATCATTTTACAGATGAAGAAACTGAGGCAAACAGGATTAAATGATTTGCCCAGGATTACAGCTAGTATCTGGAAGTTGGATTTGAATTCAGGAAGATGAGTCTTCTTGATTTCAGGCCAAGCATTCTATCCATTGTGCCAGATAGTGAACAAATTAGAAAGGTTTAAAAAGATTGTTTTCCTTCCATTAAAGTCCAGCTCAAATAGTGAGCCAGACTGAGAGACAAGAGGTCCTGAGTTCAAAGCTGGCCACAAACACTTCCTAGCTGTATGACCCTAGCTAAGTCACTTAACCTCAATTGTCTAGGTCTTATCACTCTTCTTCCTTGGAAGTAATACTTAGTCTTGAATCTAAGAAAAAAAAGTCAGAGTTTTTTTCTTTTTAATTTATAGTAGACTCAATCAATATGGTTTCATGGTTTTCTCTAGCTTCACTCAACAGAATATGAATAGGAGTGAAAGCAGCAGATGATAGGCACAGTGGAAGGACAGGGTTATCTGAGGAAATATGTATATTCCTCATTATTTAATTCATTCTCCTTAGCTATAATGTTATGTCTTTGTTCCCAAGGTGGCCAAGAGGAACCATGAGCTAATGGAGCTGGGAAATCACACCAGGGTGAAAGAATTTATTTTTCTGGGGCTGACCCAATCTCCAGAGTTGAGCATCATCTTATTTCTTTTATTATTCCTGGTGTATGTTACAACTCTCCTGGGCAATCTTCTTATCATGGTCACTGTGACTTGTGAGTCTCGCCTCCACACACCAATGTATTTCCTTCTCCGAAATCTCTCTGTTGTGGACATTTGCTTCTCCTCTATCACCGCTCCAAAGGTTTTGCTGGATCTTTTAGCTGAAAGAAAGACCATCTCTTTCAATGGCTGCATTACGCAGATGTTTTTCTTCCACCTCCTTGGTGGGGTTGATGTTTTTTCTCTTTCTGTCATGGCTTATGATCGTTACTTGGCAATCTCAAAGCCTCTTCATTATGTGACCCTCATGAGTAATGGAAGGTGTTTTGGGCTCCTTGTGGCCTCCTGGGTGGGGGGCTTCATACATTCCATTGTGCAGGTCTCTCTGTTGCTCCCACTCCCATTCTCTGGGCCCAATGTCATTGATGGTTTCTACTGTGATGTCCCCCAAGTCCTCAAACTGGCCAACACTGATACCTTTACTCTGGAGCTCCTTATGATCTCCAACAATGGTCTTCTTGCCACAGTTTGGTTCTTTCTGCTCATTGTGTCCTATACAGTCATCATGGTGATGTTGAGATCTCACACAGGAGAGGGCAAGAGAAAAGCCATCTCTACCTGCTCCTCCCACATCACTGTGGTCACCATACATTTTGTGCCCTGTATCTATGTATATGCCAGGCCCTTCTCTGCCCTTCCCTCTGACCGAGTCATCTCTGTCACCTTCACTGTCATCTCCCCTCTCTTGAATCCCATGATTTACACCCTGAGAAACCAGGAGATGAAGTCAGCTATGAGAAGACTACAGAAACAACTTGTACCTTCTACAAAGGAATTGCCTCTGTTCTAACAGGAAACTGGGAAGGGTTGACTTGAACATCATGCCCATCAGATGCATGGGATTGGATGGCATGAAAACTGAATTCTTGCAGATATAAGATGAATAGATAGATAGATAGATAGATAGATAGATAGATAGATAGATAGATAGATAGATAGATTGATAGATAGATAATCACAGGATTATCAATTTAGGGTTCAAAGGGACCCTTCTTTTATTGTATTCCTCTTTAAAAAAAACAAAGCTGAGTAAAAATTTTAAATGTAAACACTGGAGCTAATTACTAGAAAAGTAAATGCATTTGAGAAAATGGAAAGGGTTATACAAGAAAGAATTGGTTCTATTCAAAGAGTGGGAAAAGAATCAAATGATACTTGTAAAAATGGAGATTTGAACCCCAGACTTAAATCTCCAGAAGTCCTTGGTACTTCCCAGAATTCCCTATAATCTCACCTGAGTATGAGAACACAATTTTTTATTTAAAGGGCTCTCTGCCTCCCAAGAGTCTCTTCTTTCACTTCGAAGTACACGCGTCTCTCTACCTGGCACGCAAGATGTAGAGTAAATGGCTGTGAATGGGCTAATGTGCCCTAGGCACGTGCTTTTTTATTTTGTATTTTCTTATTTCCTTGATTTCTAATAATCTTAAAAAAACCTCATAAAATATAATACTTTTAGTAGAGAAACTAATTTAAATGCTACAGTTAATGGTGACCACGAAGGGATGAGAACTTCTCAATTTTTTTAAAAAAAAGATAACCTAATAAATAATTTTTACTACATCAAATTAAAAAGCTTTTGTACAAACAAAACCAATGTAACTAAAATCAGAAGGGAAACAACAAATTGGGTAAAAATCTTCATAGAAACCTCTGACAAAGGTTTAATTACTCATATTTATAAAGAGCTAAATCAATTGTACAAAAAAATCAAGCCATTTTCCAATTGATAAATGGGCAAGGGACATGGATAGGCAGTTCTCAGATAAAGAAATCAAAACTATTAACAAGCACCTGAAGAAGTGTTCTAAATCTCTTATAATCCGAGAGATGCAAATCAAAAGACCTCTGAGGTATCACCTCACACCAAGCAGACTGGCCAGCATGATAGCAAAGGAAAGTAATGAATGCTGGAGGGGATGTGGCCAAGTAGGGACATTAATTCATTGCTGGTGGAGTTGCGAATTGATCCAACCATTCTGGAGGGCAATTTGGAACTATGCCCAAAGGGTAATAAAAGACTGTCTGCCCTTTGATCCAGCCATAGCACTGCTGGGTCTGTACCCCAAAGAGATAATAAGGAAAAAGACTTGTACAAGAATATTCATAGCTGTGCTCTTTGTGGTGGCCAAAAACTGGAAAACGAGGGGATGCCCATCAATTGGGGAATGGCTGAGCAAATTGTGGTATATGTGGGTGATGGAATACTATTGTGCTAAAAGGAATAATAAAGTGGAGGAGTTCCATGTGAACTGGAACAACCTCCAGGAAGTGATGCAGAGGGAGAGGAGCAGAACCAGGAGAACATTGTACACAGAGACAAACACACTGTGGTATAATCAAATGTAATGGACTTCTCCATTGGTGGTGGTGTAATGTCCCTGAACAATCTGCAGGGATCCAGGAGAAAAAATGCTATTCATAAGCAAAGGATAAACTATGGGAGTGGAAACACCGAGGAAAAGCAACTGCCTTACTAGAGCAGTTGAAGGGACATGACAGAGGAGAGACTCTAAACGAAACTCTAATGCAAATATTGACAGCATAGAAATGGGTTCGAATCAAGAACACATGTGACACCCAGTGGAATCACACGTGTCGGCTATGGGGGTGTAGGGGAGAGGAAAAGAAAATGATCTTTGTCTTTAATGAATAATGCTTGGAAATGATCAAATAAAATATAATTTTTTTAAAAAAAAGATAACCTACATAAATTTCTTTTAAGCCACATTTCTCCAAGGCTTTTCAGAAAAGCGTTGCTTGAGACTGCTTGCCTGCTTGTCTGCACTCCTTCCTACAGTCATCTGCTTTGGATCTTCTTTTTTTTTAAGCCCTTACTTTCCTTCTTGGAGTCAGTACTGTGTATTGGCTCCAAGGCAGAAAAGTGGTAAGGGCTAGGCAATGGGGGTCAAGTGACTTATCCAGGGTCACACAGCTGGGAACTTTCTGAGGCCAGATTTGAACATAGGACCTCCCATCTCTAGGCCTGGCTCTCAATCCACTGAGCCACCCAGCTGCCCCCTGCTTTGGATCTTCTTGACCAAGATAGCTCACCTGGTTCCAACCCATCCGGCCCCAGCAACTCTGGCCTCTGTGTTGGGAGACTAGTCTCCCCAACTGATCACTAAACATAAGCATACTGCACCCCAAAAATTTCTAACTGTAAGTGTATACAAAAATTTTTTTACCCAGTAAGAGGAAAATTATAATAGTTGTAAATATGGGGAACTAGAGGAGAGAGAAAGACAGCAAACCAATGTTTTGCTGGGCGCATTGACAAAAGCCAATTAGGGGGCAGTCCCCTTTGGCATAAGAGTGTACATTAAAAAATGTTCAATCAACCACACCCCAAGGTTCATTCTGGATCTTCCTCTAGTGAAAAGGTTTAGATATCTTTCTGCAAACAGTTCATTCTCTGGATTCAGTTAGTTAGCAAGCTTCTTCTCTGAAGATTTCTCTCTCGAACAAAATTTAAATCTTGGATTTGATGAAATACAATCCCCCCTGAAGAAAGTGTTGAAAAAACACTGAGTCCAGCTGAGGATTCAAGTTTTAGTTGTGGGGGTGTGTGAGTTAATTCAAAAGAGAAACAAAACAAAATGAAAATAAAATAAAATTCAAAATCAAAAGAAGGAAAAGGGAAAAAATTAAGGGAAAAATATAAACCCTTTATATATGCATATTTATATTAAAGAAGAATTCAAAATCAGTATCAAAAATCAAAAAATCTATGTATATAAAATTTGAGAAAGCAGGAATAAAAAAAAATTTTTTTTACAGGCCCCTGTATTAGGGTCCAGTTAAGTAATTTCTAATCCCACAAGTCTGTAGAACAGAATGCAGCATAATTTACTTCCCCATTTGCAGCCAAGGCTACAGGAAGTTGCCATACTATGGGAGAGAAAAAAGAGGACCAGATTTTTATTTTATATCTAGGGAAGTGTTATTTCCTCGTCTGATTTTACCTTCGTTCTCAGGGATGGATGGAGCCAGGATGGTAGCCAACCTTAGGTACTTGTCTGTAGGTATTTTCACGAAGAGTGTGGATACAGGGAAGGCCTACATCTTAACGTCTGTCAAGTGTCGCAACCCCGAGTCTCACACTAGGTTCAAGTCCTTAGTATTGGCTTAGAAATGCATTAATCCTACCTGGATTGGTCTTTTGATTTTTAGACCTGTGAGCTCTTTTGGCATTATCCAGGTTATCTCTGTGCTCCTTTTTTGATCCCGTTCCTAGAATCAGACACAAACATCAATCATAGTCCCACAACAATTATCAATAAATGGCAGGTTCCCATAGTCTAAAGCTGTTTGGGTGCATATTAGTAATAACAGCAAGTACTATATATTTAAACTAATATTGTAGAATAAAATTAATATTGATCATAGGTACCTTAAGTACATAGAAATGAGAAAAAGGGAAAAAATAAAATAATGTAAAAATAATAATAATAAAATAAGGAAAAGAGAAAAAAGGAAAAAAGGAAAAAAATTAAATTTAGGAATTCAATGTGTCAAAAGCAGAATAAAACAGTTCCACTTGTCAATGGGTAGTTATCTCCAATGCATGTATAGGATACAGTCAATCAGTCTCAACAGAAGATGCTCTCTTTACATGAGAACAGTGAATCCAAGAGTCCTTTTCTCCAACCTTTATAGATGTTGGAGTAGTTAACAATATTTGGAATGGTCCTTCCTAGGAAGGCTGGGTTGCTCCTGTACGCTGGAAGTTCTTTATATACACGTTGTCTCCTGGGTTCAGGTCGTGAAGTGAAAAGTCTAGTGGTCCAGCTTGTACTGCAGCTCCGGATTCATGTAGCTAATGCAGTTTGTGCTGTAATTCCTGTATATAGGAAGCAATAGTAGTATCTCCCCCTAATAGCGATGTATAAGCCGGGGAGAAAGGCTTAGCCTGTATAGGCGGATGTCCAAAAAGCATCTCAAATGGTGAGATATGTAAGTCTCCTCTAGGCCTACTTCTAAGATAAAATAGGGCCAAAGGGAGAATTTCAGGCCATTTTAAATGGGTCTCAGTGCATAATTTTCCAATCATAGTTTTAAGTTCTTTGTTCATCCTCTCAACTTGGCCTGAACTCTGGGGATGATATGGAACATGGAATTTTGGAGTTATCCCCAAGCAAGAATATATCTGGTTTAGAACAGAATCAGTAAAATGACTCCCCCTGTCGGAATCAATACATGCTGGTAGGCCAAAGCGAGGAATAATTTCTTTTAAAAGCACCTTAGCAACAAAAGCTGCTGTGGCTCGGGCTGTAGGAAATGCTTCCGGCCATCTGGTCAGTTGGTCTACTATGACCAAACAGAATTTATATTGTCCAGCCTTTGGCATCGTTATAAAATCTATCTGCAGGTGCTCAAAAGGTGTGTAAGCCAGAGGACGCCCACCAAAGGCTTTACCACGAAAGGCATGTTGGTTATATGCCTGGCAGGTAGGGCAGGATGAACACACCTTTTGAGCACCTGCAGATAGCTGAGGAGGCAGGGTAAGAGGCATGAATGGAAGGAGGAACCAGGGTGGGAGGGGCAAGAATGGCAGGGGGAGGGGCTGGGTGGTCAGGATGGGGAGGAGCTGGTTGGTGTGAAGGGGCTTCTATTTGAGCCAAATCGTTTTGGGCAGGGTTGGTCAGGGAGTCTGATAATGATGGGGGATGGAGAGTTAAATTACTCCTATTGTAGGATGTTTTTAACTCCCTATCAATGTTTTGCAGGAAGGTTCTTATCTCTCCCCATTTGTCCTCCCTAATTTCATCCAGGGAAGTTTTTATCTCTCCCCATCTTCCCTCACTAATTTCAGCCAGGGAAGTTTTTATCTCTCCCCATCTTCCCTCACTAATTTCAGCCAGGGAAGTTTTTATCTCTCCCCATGTTTTCTCCCTAACTTCATCCCGTTCCACCAATTGTTAATAAATAAGAGTAATTTCTTTTTTAATTTGTTCAATACAAGCATTTTGGTTCTGAATTCTTTGATCAGTGATAGTCTTCAATTCTTTATGTTGCTGATAAATAAATGTGTGCAATTCTGTAATTCTCTGATCAGTTATAATATTCTGTTCCCTAAGTCTTTGGGTAATATTATTCTGTTCCCTGAGTTGCTCCCCAATAAAAGTGTGTAATTCCATAATTCATTGCTCGGTGACAGTATGTTGCTCCCTGATTTGATTTTCCATAAAAGTGTGTAATTCCTTAATTTGTTTAGTAATAGAAGGAACAAGGGAGTGTTCTCTCTTAGAGGTTAGGTACATTATTGTAAGTACAACAATTACAATCCCAAGGAAGATGAATGTAAGGGTCACAAAGAGGTTTATAGTTTCTGAAAAATACCATCCTAGAGGAACACCTACTAAAAATCCAATGTACTTGGTCATTGAACTTATAAGCCAATTTCGAAGTAAAGCAGACATTGGTTGTAGCCACATTTTTTCTTTCTTTGAGTCAATTGCTAGGTTGCCTGTAGCTTTTTTTTTAACAGTAGGTGGCTCCCTAGTCTACAACCCTATACAGGCTAAGGGCCTATTGTGTTGTAAATTCTCCTTATCAAGCTTCTGGGAAGGGTTACAAAAACTCTCATGCAGGAAGGTAGAAGCTATGAAAGGGCTGATTAGGAGTGAATAGACCTTAAACAAAAGGTAAAGCTAAACCTCCTTCTTTTACAAAGTGTGTATATGGGTGGGTCCCAGCAATCTTCTTTAGCCCTCAGGCTAAAACCGCTAGGATCATGTGCTATCTTCCTTGAGCAAAGCCCACTTAAATTTTTAAGACTAGAAAGGCCAGGAAACAGAAAAAAAAAATGGGTTTTAAGTTAGCTCCCTAGCTGTATTCAGCTGGTTTTTTTGTTTTGTTTTTTGCTTTTTTGCAGGCTACGAGCTCCTAAGAGCTCCTTCTCCTGAGGTTCCTCATTGCTAATCAGTTGATTAGGTAAGCCTGGCCTGCCTCTCAATCTACTGAGCCACCTCCTTAAAGTAAAAGGAGAAGGAAATGAGAGACAAAGGGGAGAAGGAAAAAAAAATCCTGTTGACCCCAATTTAACTTAAGGAGAAAAGGGAAAAGAGAAAAGGTGTTTTATACTCACCTGTTCTGGCAGCTGTGTCTTTAAGCCAAGGTATCTGGTAAAAAGACTGACGGAGTGAGTAATAAGTGGGGTGAAAAGGCAAGAAAATTCAGGAAATTTATTGAGGTTCTAGAAACCTTCGAAGCACTAAAGCAGGACCAAGAGCCAGAGGGGGTAGCCGGGTTGGGACTTCTCCCAGGTGATTAGTAAGGAGATCAGAAGACTAATATAGTTCTTTTTCCCCTAGTGGTTACGCCAATTGTAATGGTAGAAATTTTTAGGCTTCTGGGAGAGGTTATGAGCACTGTAATGGTTAAAAATGTGGCTACAGGATTTATGTAATATTGAAAAATGGTCGCCAAGGAATTTACTTATGAAATTCCTAAAATGAAACACTCAAGTCAGAATGACGTTTATGGAGGTTTAATCACACTGGGAGTAGGGAAGGAGAGGGAGAGAAGGAGAGAAGAGAAAAGGGAAAGGGGCTACTCAACCTCTGACCAAGGCAGAGGGAATTCTAGGCCCAAAGGGCCAAGGTGGAAAGAATCAGTCCTTAACTCACGTGACCGCTCTGAAGGAAAGCTGTCTGCAGGCGTCCTCCCTGTCCAAGCTCCTAACACCAACTCCCATCTCCCTCTCTCCACAGGAAGTGAGCGAATTCCAGAGGCTGTTCCCTACCTCACTTCCTGTGTCTCACAAATGCCAATGGTTGGCTCTAGCTTGGCTTAGGACAGCCCAGGTGGGCAGTTAGTTATTTCTGATTTGTCATTGACTAGCACATGCCCGTATTCTGTGGGTGTGCACAATGTTTGGGAGCTAGACCAAGATGGAGACTTTTAAAATTCACACCTCCAAGCAGATCACTCAACCCCCCAGGCCCAGGACTCACTTCTACCAGATGGTAAAAATGGGGGTGATTTTTCATTAGGCTAACTTTAGCCTACACATGGACTGGGGGCAAGGGGTCACAGGTAGGGAGAAAGAGGAGAAGGAAGAGACTATTCCAAACAGGAAGTTACAAGCATGGCTGCTTTAAAAGGATATCTTTTGACTGCATTAATCCTTTTAATTAGCTCATCTAGGAGTCAGGAGAGAATTTCAACTCCCTGCAATTCTTTGGCACAATTTGAGATTCCAAAAAACAGCCCTCACTATGGGGAGGCAGCTCAGGGGCTCAATTGATTGAGAGCCAGGCCTAGAGATGGGAGGTCCTTGGGTAAAATCTGGCCTCAGACACTTCCTGGTGGTGTGGCCCTGGGCAGATCATTTAACCCCCATTGCCTACCCCTTACAATTTTCTGCCTTCTGATAATAGGCATCTAAATGGATAAATAAAAAAAAACAAAGAACTTTAAAGAGACTGGAGATTATATTTTAAGGCATTTCAGACTCCAATGTTTTATAAAAAATCTCTGTATTCTATTGTATTTTGCTGATTGTTTGGTTTAAGATTTAATTTTGTTGGTTTTAAGTTCATATATTAATGCATTCAATACTATTCTGTTACACTGAATCATTTTAATGTACTGGATTTTAACTACTGTTATATTCTGTTGCTTTTCTCCTATAACTACACTGAACAAACATTATTGAATAAGTCCATATAAAACAGTTTTTTTCTGTTTTGACTTTGTAAATTGTCACATAGAGGATAGATGGATTCCATCAGAACATTGCTACAATTGTATAACAACCTTTGGAAAATTTAATGAGCTAAATATCTCAAATTGATTTTAAGGGGTCTTTTGACATGATTTTTAGAATTTTTTAACAATCTCTGGTCATTTTGCCTGCCCCTAAGAGGAGGTAAGGTCCATTTTAGTAGCTAAAATGAAATACAATTATAATTCCCACCTCCAGCATTTATAAAAATGTGAATGCATGGGACAACAGTCTCATACCAATGGAGCTGGGAAGTTAATCCCAGGGCATTGTACCCCTAGAAGACTCCCAAAAGAGGAGCATCTCTCATTTATAACTCTTCAGCTCATTTACCCAA
The DNA here is from genome assembly GCF_027887165.1 of Monodelphis domestica. Taxonomy (NCBI): domain Eukaryota; kingdom Metazoa; phylum Chordata; class Mammalia; order Didelphimorphia; family Didelphidae; genus Monodelphis; species Monodelphis domestica. Next base: position 16,802,227 of record NC_077232.1, on the reverse strand, counting down.
CAAAGGTTTGAGTTTTTCCTAGACTCCCCTGCCACATTTTTGTAATGATATCTAGATTTCTTGATGATGTTCTAAACCCAAAATGAATTTTACTTTGTTTAAAAATATGTTTATCAAGGTTTAAAGATTTGCTACATCTATAAAAATTGTGACAAATATCCATTAGTTCATAGGCTTTTAAAAATGCCATAGAGCAACTTATGTGAAATATGATTGTGGGTTTGTTTGCTATTGTAATTAATTGGGCTATTGAGAATTTTGAGGATATTGATACCTATATATTTGTACTACTGTTCTTTATTTTTAAAAAAAAATTGTTACCTTCTAAAATTCATTTACTTGTACTCACAGTGGGTCATGGCCAGATATGAAGAGGAAATGGATCTCAATTTTGGTGAGAAAGCCTTGTATTCTATATTTTCTTAGCTGACATGGTGTGTCAATGATTATAAACTATATTTTTTAATTTAAAAACTCTTTTATTATTATATTTTTCTTGTATGTGTAATATACTATTTCAGTTTTTTATTTTTCTCTCCTTTTATATTTGAAGCACATGTCACCAGTATTTAAGATTTACTTTAACTTTTTGATTTTGAAGTAATATAAGTTCAAAATACTATTGCAATAATATCAATGCATGCCCCAAAAGCTTGAGACTATAAAAATGATGCCATTGATTGTTTAAAAAATTATGGGATTTTGCTTAATGATTCTGTCTGATTCCAGGAAAAGATATACAAAAGAGTCATTGCACAAGGCCAAAGAAGCACAAAGCTAAACTTGAATTGTGCAAAAAGAGCACACAAGTTAAAAAAAAAAAAGAAGAAACCAATCCAGAAAGGATTGATGAAAATTCTAAGCCAATACAATGGACTTGAACCTAGTGTGAAGACTCAAGGTTGCGACACTTTACATACATTAAGATGTAGGCCTTCCTTGTAGCCACACTCTGAAAATACTTACAGACGAGTTTCCCTAATTTGGCTCCTACCTGGCTCCTATAATCTAGTCCCTTTTTTGTATTTCATAGTGTGGCAAACTTTCTGTAGTCTTGGCTACTGATTGGGTAAATGCTTACTTGCTTATATCATTTTAATTGGGCCCTGATTCAAGGACCTGTTATAGGTTTATTTTGCCTTTACTTAGAATTTTTACACATAAGATTTTGATAGTCTATATTTCATCCAGAAATTATCTTTTTTAATTGAGATTTTTCTGATGTCTTTTTAATTTCTCTTGCCAATTGATTCATATACCTCATAACTCAGCCATGCATACCTAAATGATCCCTGTGTTTTTTAATCACCCTCTTTAAGGGGGGAATGTAAAAATATTATTATTTTCAATTGCAAAGTTAAATTCCTTTTGAGAAGAATTTTAGGTTAAGAAACATGATACCTCTCCTGAGAAACTGAACTGTTTGGAGAAGACACCATGAAGATGCTTTCAGAACACAAGCTGCAGGAGAATGTCAAGAATGAACTTTGGGTGTGGTTAATTGAACATTTATTTGTATGTATACTTTCATGCAAAAGGGCACTGCACCCTAAGTGGCTTTTTGTCAATGCATCTAACAATTTTTGGTTTTGTTCTTTTTTCCTCTTATCCTCAAATTATTACAATCTTTAAGTTGATTATATTTTCATGGTCCTTTTGGGGAAACTGGTTTCCAAATAATGATCAAATGGTGGTATCTGAAAATGGAGATTTGAACCCCAGACTTAAATCCCCAGAAGTCCTTGGTACTTCACAGAATTCCCTATAATCTCACCTGAGTCCTCACCTGAGTGTGAGAACACAATTTTTATTTAAAAGACTTTATGCCTCCCAAGAGTCTCTTCTTCCTCTTCTAAGCACACACGTCTCTCTAGTTGTAGAGTAAATGGCTGTAAATGGGCTAATGTGCCCTAGGCCCATGCTTCTCTTATTTTGTATTTTCTTATTTCCTTGATTTCTAATAATCTTAAAAAAACCTCATAAAATATAATACTTTTAGTAGAGAAACTAATCAAAATGTTACATACCTCAGAAACGTAGTATCTTAGGTCATGGAGGAAGCTAAGACAAAGATGCCTCAGGGAAATATCTGTTCTGTCTTAATCATATTAACAGAAGAAGAAAGAAAAAGAATTTCCAAGAGGGGAAAAAATGATCAAGGATGAATAAATTATTTCTAATGAGAAGTGGATCCACTCTTGAAACTAATAAAACATGCTTATTGCATACTTTATTTTTTAAGCTATATAGTTTCACATACAATCCCTTGTGTGTATTGAAGTAGTATTTGTTGTTCCTCAAGTTCAAAATGACAAAAACAAATGAAAAGCATTCCTCAAAAAAATTAGAATGGTGGGGGATATAAAAATGTTTAGCCTGTGGTAGAAGAATTGGGAGAAGAATGAGCTCTTCCACAGTATTTAAAGAGCTGTCCTTTGGGAAAGGAGTTATATTTGTTATCCTTGGTCCCATATAACATACTAGGGATGTTTAAAAGGAAAATATTTGGGCTCAATATAAGGGGGAAATGTCCTTAACCTTAAAACTCTCCAGAAGTGTAATACCCAGCCTCAATAGGCAGGATGAGTTCCCCATCACCAAGTCATCCAACTAAAGTAGAATGAGTACTAGGAGCCAAGTTATATAGTAGACTCAGGTGTGGCTTGAATGAGATAACTTCAGACATCCCTTCCACCTCTTGAAAGCCTACAATTTTATATTGGACCCCTTAAGTGTTCCAGTCATTGCTTAGTCATGACTAACTCTTCAGGACCCCATTTTGGAGTTTTCTTGGCAAAGATATTGGAATGTTTTGCCATTTCCTTCACCAGCTCATTCTGTAGATGAGAAAAATTGAGGCAAACAGGGTTGAGTGACTTCCCAAGGTCACACAGCTAGCCCAAGTATCTGAGGCCAAATTAGAACTCAAGAAAAGGAGTCTTCCTGATTGCAGGTCCACTGTACCACCAGCTGCCCTTGGATTCCAAGTCACCACAAAAATCAAACCTTTATATAACTTAACTAATCAAAAAATAAATCCAAACCATTGAGCTATTGAGCAGAATTTCTTGGCACTAATATTTCTGTTTCTAAAAAGTCATTAAAAAGTGTCCCATGTTGGGCCCCCTGTGTTTTAAGCCCTAAGAGCCTACCTATTAGCCCTATGACTAGTCCTAGCTCTTCCCAAAGGCCCACAAGGGATGTTACCAGCATCTCTAATTGCTTAGTGACCTCATATCATAGAACTGTACCCTGTGGAAGTCCTCCTGCCCTGGCTCAGAAGAACTACACAGCAGAACTGAGTAATAGCTTTCTACCAGTCTGGGAAGAGCCCAGCATGCTAGTTGACTGTAAGTAGTTGCCAGGGCTGGGACCCCTTGGAATTGCTAACTAGATGTCTGAACTATTTGTTGAAAGAGTCTGAAATATACATATTACATATGTGTATAGATAGATGCACATAAATTTACACAAGCATATACACCCACATTCAGTATTTCAAGGATCACTAATTTCATTGGTGCAGGTATCCCCTTCAAGGAAATATTAACCCATCTCTGAGTTAACAAATAGTCTTGGAGAGTTGTTAAAGCCATAAAATAAAAGGCGATCAACTTCTACAAACTTAGCTGGGCTGCTCCCATAGGAAGAGGGAGGGAAATATAGTCTATCAACAGGAGCTTAATAGAAGCCATTCTACTGGGAAGGATGGGTCAGGGTTTGTATTTGGGAGGCATAATATGAATGTAATTGACTCCAGACACCTCAGTCAGAGAACACCAGCCGATGTGCAGAACAAGCTCTAGTTTCTCCATCCACTGGCCCCGATCCACACAGCTAAAATCGTGGGTAAGTACTGATGTGTCTGTATTTGATAAAGCAAAGTTATGCAGCTGATCAAAGAGGAAAACAGCCTCCTCCACATTCTTCCAGGGAGGGCTTCTTTCTTGATATTTCTATGAGTCTGATCTCTAATAAATGGTCTCAAAATGAGGCATAGGGAAAGAAACAATGGATCAAGGACCAAGGTTCCTGGGTTCTACTTTTGGTTTAGCCAATAAAAAGCTATTTAATCCTTTAGTAAAGGTTTCTCTTTTCTTGATGCTGGACTGAGAGAAAATCCCTTAATACCTTTTATCTCAGTTGACTCATTTGTAAAAAATAAATATATCAGCATTTCTTGTAACTTCCTTTATGGGATTGTTATGAAGCTTGAAAAAATCATGCTGAATAAAATCATGCTGTGAAATCAATATAGAAACATGAAAATGTCATACACAACTGAAAGACAGAAGAGAAGGAAGATGAAAGAAGCCAAGGAAAAGACAATGGAAGCTAAAGAAGAAAGAGATGGTAACAATAGTAATGATTACATCAAAGATGAAGAAAAGGTAGGAAGCAATGGGGAGAAAAGAGGAAGAAGAGAAAGGGGAGAAAAAAGAAACAGGAGGGAGTGAGAAATTAGGAGGAAGAACAGAATAAGGAAGAGGAAAAAGACAAAAGACAAAATAAGACAAAATAAAAGGGAACAAGAATAACCGGCAACATTAGAAGATTAGATCATCCTAGGAATAGAAAGTTTGAGTAATTTTTCCAGCATCACACACAAAGCCACAAATGTAGCTGAGTCCTCTTCTAACCCAGATGCAATGAGCTGTTTATTGAATGCTGACAGACCCAATCCCTAGACTGGTCTGATACAAAAGAAAGACCACTCAAAGTAATGAAATGCTTTCCTAAATGTCTAGCCCCAGGAAAAAAGTGGGAATGTTCTCTAAATACCAAGGACAGGGGCCCTAAGCACTCTGGGGACCTCTTGTGGTCTGAAAAGGCCAAACAGGAGTCATGGGCTGATGCAAAGTTGCACCCAGGAGATACAGAGTAAAGAAGACAGATAGAGGAGCTGTATTTTGCTCTTGGTAACTGGCCAGATGCCAGTGGAAAACCTCCAGCAGAATTTTCACAATTCTATTACTAACCGTTTGTGGGGAAGACTTTGTGATCTCGATATGCTCTCAGTTTTAGACCTAACTATCAAAGATAAGTCACTGGATACTCTATATTTTGTGCTTTAGGCACTCAGTATGTATCTGTTGTATCAATTTGAATCACCCTGTTTGAGAGTACAAGCAAGAGGAAGAATAGGCTGGAGAAAGCTTCACAGCTTCCATATCAAGTCTTGCTTTTTTACTTCTTTTCTCTTATTTTCAATCTCAAATACAACCAAAGCCCTCATCCCACATCCCCACCCTAATCTCCTCCAAGTTCCCTCCAATGAAAATACAAAATAGCAGCAGTCAGAAGCTAAGAGTGCAGAGAACCATGAGCAATATCCTCAAGGAGAATCATGCTCTGTGTGTGTGTGTGTGAGAGAGAGAGAGAGAGAGACAGAGACAGAGACAGAGACAGAGAGACAGAGAGAGAGAGACAGAGACAGAGAGAGAGAGAGAGACAGAGAGAGAGAGAGAGAGAGAGAGAGAGAGAGAGAGACAGAGAGAGAGAGAGAGAGAGAGAGAAAGTAGAGACAGACAGAGAGACACACAGAGAGACAGAGAGAGAGACAGAGACTTAAAACTATCTCCTCCAAAACATTCCCCCTAATTCCTCCTGGCCAGCAATAACCTTGCTATTGTTCTTGACTTTCTACCTCTCCAACAAACTTATCTTCCTCTGTAGATTTGCCCCTGAGGAGAAATTGTGTCTTATCTAATCTTTCTTCATTCAATAAATATTTGCTGGATTTTGAATGAATGAATTGATATTAGGGTTCCAAATGGACAATATGTGGTCATTCTTGATAAAAGCTGAGGCAATGATCAGAATAGAGTGTCAACAAGCATTATTAAGCACTTACTTTGTGCCAGAACTCTGCTAAACATTAGCAATAGAAAGGCAAAAATAGTCCCCATCTTCAAGAAATTCACATTTTAATGGGGGGAATGACATGCAAACAAATATGTACAAAAGACATATGCCAGGTAAATTGGAAACCTGGAGGAGAAGGCACTGGCATTAAGGGTGATTTGGAATGGCTTCTTGTAGAAGGTGGGGTTAAAACTGTGTTTTGAAGGAAGTCAGAGGAGGCAGAAGTGAAGAGTGTAAACCTTAAAATTCCTTAGACTTATAAATGTTGGAAATTTCACCATTTCATACTTGGAAAATTTCTTACTGATAGTCTATTGGAATGTGAACCCCATTGGCATGGGAGTTTCCCCCTCCTCCCTTCTTAAGATTACTTTAGGACAGAAACCTTTTGCTGAACAATGGAAAGGGCTTTGACCTAAGCTTAAGCACAGAACAGGAATTTCTTTGAGTCATGATTGATTTTAGAATTGATACAATAGAGATACTTGGAATGACAGAACCAGGTCTTGGAAAATACAATTTCCACCCCCACTCAGTCCTAACAGGATTTAGGGAGGGCTGCAGCATAGATCAAAATTTGACCTCCAACAGACATGTGCAAAGCCCAGACCTCTGGGTGGTCCTGGGTTAAGCTAGAGCCACCCTTGGCACAGGGAAAATGATGGACAGTGATTGGTAGATGTGAGAACTGAGGGGAGGGAACTTGAATGGTTTCCTTAAAGAGAGGGTGGTCTGAGGACTGGAGAGAGGTGGTTGGAGAGTTTTGGCTCTGGGTATTTGGAGAGGTGCTCTGAGAAGCTTGCTCTGAAGGAAGCTGAAGGTGGGGGCCTCTGAGACTGTTTCTCCATTTTGGTCACGTGAGTAATAGGGACTGATCTCTTTTCTTTGCCCCAGCTATCTAAGGGCTTGGGCCTTTTGGCCCAGCCTAAACTGAAGGGGTATTTAAGCCCTATTCCCTTCTCTCCCCTTTCTCTCTCCCTCTCTCTCTCTATCTCTGTCTCTCTCTCTCTCTCTCCCTCTCTCTCTCTATCTCTAATTCCTTTCTTCCTCCTGTCTGTAATTAAACTCTATAAAAGGTTGACGGCTGACTTGAGTTTTCATTTAGGAATTACATAGCTGAATTCCTTGGCGACCTTAAATTAATATATATCAGTCTTTTAAAAGTGATTTCCTTGTAACAAGAGGGAGGGCATTCTGGGAATGGGAAAGATTCAGCAATGGTGCTCAGAGCCCAGAAATAGGGTATCTTATATGACAAACAGCAAGAAGACCAGCTTTTGGAAAATCACTTTAACAGATGAATGAAGGGTGGATTGAAATAGGAAGAGATTTGAGCATTTATTTTTAGAAGCAATAAAGCAGGGTGTCAAAGATGATTTCCACCCTGAGAACTTTAGTGACTGGGAGAATAGTAACACTCTCCACAGTAATAAGAAGTTAGGAAGAGGGGAGGGTGTGGGGAATAATAATGGGTTCAGATTGGGGCATTTTGAATTTAAGATGTTTATCGGACATCCAGGTTGAGATGTCATATAGTCAATTAGAGATGTAAGACTAAAGTTTAGTATAAGTATTAGTGTTGGATAAATGAATCTGCAAATCATCTGCAGAAAGAGAATAACTGAATCCATAGGAGCTGATGGAATCATCAAGAGATATAGTCTATAGAGAAAGCCAAAAATGGGGCTTATGGGCCATCTATGTGGCTCTGTGTATTGAGAGCCCAGACCTAGAGACAGAGGTCCTAGGTTGAAATCTGATCTCAAACACTTCCTGGCCATGTCACCCTGGGAAAGTCATCTAACCCCCCATTGCCTACCCTTACTGCTCTTCTGCCTTAGAAACATCATACAGTATTGCTCCTAAATGGAAGGGAAGGAAGTGTATTGTTTTCTTTTTTTAAGTGGGGAGGACCCAAGACAGAACCTTAAGGGATACCCATGCCCAGTGGGCAATACCTAGTTAAAGATCCAGCAAAGGAGAAATGAGCAGCAGCAATCAGACAGAGAAGGAGAATCAGGAGAGAGCAACATCACAAAAACCTAGAAAAAAAGATTATACCAAAGAGAAGATAGTTATTGACATGTCAAAGACAATGAAGAGGTCAAGGAGGAGGAGGACTGATAAAAGATCATTAGGTTTGGCCATTGAGAGATCACTAGTAACTTTGAAGAGAGAAGTTTCAGTTAGATGATGAGGATGGAAGCTAGACTATAAAAAATTAAGAAGCAAATGTGAGGAAAGGAAGTAGGGGAAACCTGTTGTAGATTGCCTTGTCAAGGAATTCAGACATGAAAGGGAAGAGAGAGATAGGATGACAGACATCTAGGGATGGGTGGATCAAGTGAGGAATTTCTGAGAATGGTGGAGATAGGTATAGAACAACTGTGCTGGGAATCTTCTTAAGATGTTTGCAGGCAGGAGAGAAATGGTCAGTAGATGGAGAGATTGAAGAGGAAGAGGGAAGAGAGGGAGCTCTTGGTAAATGGTGCCGTGTGTGTGTGTGTGTGTGTGTGTGTGTGTGTGTGTGTGTGTGTGTGTGTGAAAAAGAGAGAGAGAGAGAGAGAGAGAGAGAGAGAGAGAGAGAGAGAGAGAGAGAGAAAGAGAGAGAGAGAGAGAGAGAGAGAGAGAAACAAAGCCAGTTTCTCAACTGAAAGGTTGGGGAAAAGAAAAGCTATATGGAAGGTTTGAGATGTGGAAGGGTTTGGCAAACAGATGTGTCTAGTAAGATAGTGAATCAACTGGTGATGTTACTTGGTCCAGCTCCTCATGTCCAACTCCTCATGCATGATCCTATTTGGGATTTTCTCAGAAAACATACTGAAGCAGTTTACTATTTCCTTCTCTAGCTCATTTTACAGATGAAGAAACTGAGGCAAACAGGGTTAAATGATTTGCCCAGGATTACAGCTTGTATCTGGAGGCTGGATTTGAATTCAGAAAGATGAGTCTTCTTGATTTCAGGCCAAGCACTCTATCCATTGTGCCAGTTAGTGAATAAATTAGAAAGGTTTAAAAGGATGGTTTCCTTCCATGAAACTCCAGCTCAGATTAAGTCATAGAATTTTGTAGTTAGAAGAGAGAAGGGACCAGGTAGGTGGTTCAGTAAATAAGGAGCCAGACTGAGAGACAAGCGATCCTGAGTTCAAAGGTGGCTGCAAACACTTCCTAGCTTTTGACCCTGGCTAAGTCACTTAACCTCAGTTGTCTAGGTCTTATCACTCTTCTTTGGAAGTGACACTTAATATTGAGTCTAAGAAAAAAGGTAAGAGGTTTTTTTAAAAAAACTTATAGTGTGGGGGCAGCTGGGTAGCTCAGTGGATTGAGAACCAGCCCTAGAGATGGGACATCCTAGGTTCAAATCTGGCCTCAGACACTTCCCAGCTGTGTGTCCCTGGGCAAGTCACTTGACCCCCATTGCCTGGCCCTTACCACTCTTCTGTCTTGGAGCCAATGCACAGTATTGACTCCAAGATGGAAGGTAAGGGTTTAAAATTATTAAAAAAAACAAACAAACAACTTATAGTGGACTCAATCAATATGGTTTCATGATTTTCTCTGGCTTCACTCAACAGTATGTGAATAGGAGTGAAAGCAGCAGATAGTGGACACATTGGAAGGACAGAGTTATCTGAGGAAATATGTATATTCCTCATTATTTAATTCATTCTCCTTAGCTATAATGTTATGTCTTTGTTCCCAAGGTGGCCAAGAGGAACCATGAGCTAATGGAGCTGGGAAATCACACCAGGGTGAAAGAATTTATTTTTCTGGGGCTGACCCAATCTCCAGAGTTGAGCATCATCTTATTTCTTTTATTATTCCTGGTGTATGTTACAACTCTCCTGGGCAATCTTCTTATCATGGTCACTGTGACTTGTGAGTCTCGCCTCCACACACCAATGTATTTCCTTCTCCGAAATCTCTCTATTGTGGACATTTGCTTCTCCTCCATCACCACTCCAAAGATTTTACTGGACCTCCTAGTTAAGAGGAAGACCATCTCTTTCAATGGCTGCATGACACAGATATTTTTCTTCCACCTCATTGGTGGGGTCGATATTTTTACACTCTCTGTCATGGCTTATGATCGTTACTTGGCAATCTCAAAGCCTCTTCATTATGTGACCCTCATGAATAATGGAAGGTGTTTTGGGCTCCTTGTGGCCTCCTGGGTGGGGGGCTTCATACATTCCATTGTGCAGGTCTCTCTGTTGCTCCCACTCCCATTCTCTGGGCCCAATGTCATTGATGGTTTCTACTGTGATGTCCCCCAAGTCCTCAAACTGGCCAACACTGATACCTTTACTCTGGAGCTTCTTATGATCTCCAACAATGGTCTTCTTGCCACAGTTTGGTTCTTTCTGCTCATTGCGTCCTACACGGTCATCATGGTGATGTTGAGATCTCACACAGGAGAGGGCAAGAGAAAAGCCATCTCAACCTGCTCTTCCCACATCACTGTGGTCACCGTACATTTGGTGCCCTCTATCTATGTGTATGCCAGGCCCTTCTCTGCCCTTCCTTCTGACCGAGTCATCTCTGTCACCTTCACTGTCATCTCCCCTCTCTTGAATCCCATGATTTACACTCTGAGAAACCAGGAGATGAAGTCAGCTATAAGAAGACTACAGAAACAACTTGTACCTTCTACAAAGGAATTGCCTCTGTTCTAACAGGAAACTGGGAAGGGTTGACTTGAACCTTATGCCCATCAGATGCATGGGACAGGATGGCATGAAAAGTATATTCTTGCAGATATCTGCATCCTGGAGTGTAGGGGTGGGAGTTATCTCAAGTAGCCATTGAAAGCAAAAAAATAGGTTATTCCTAGCTTGAAAAAGGAAGATGCCCAGATATATGAGATTCTCCCCCATTGGAAGAATAATTATCCATATTAAAGGTTTCATATTAAAGACAGAAAAGGAGAACCAGGAATCCTGATCCTACCACTGACACACTGTGGGCTGATGACCTAACATCTCTGCATGTTATGAATGTAGGAATTGGACTCAATGTTCTCTAAGATCCCTTCCACCTGTAACATTACACATTTTCATGTCTCTTCTCATGTCAAATTTGTCCATTAATAATAACTGCTTATATTTATATATAGGGAGTTCAGCTTAATGGCCCTTCATTGATTTGAGAGCCTGACAATCACCTTGAAGGCAGTCGATCAGAAAAGGGACCAATCAGAGGAGTTCTTTATGTCTTCTCAGTGGAGGTGAGGTGCTGGGGATAATCTACTTCCCTAGATGATGTTCTTTTCAACAAAAGACATACTCTATAATCTTATCAAGTTGACTAAATAGATGGAGGGCTCTCCAGATCAATCCGTCATTATGATATTAAGGCTTCCCGAGGGGAGAGAAGCTTTAAGGTAGGAAGATAGAGGAAGGATAGAAGTTTTGGATACCACGAGGGGGATGGCGGAGCCAAATTATAGATATGAGGTGGCAGGAATGAGTCAGAAATCCAGGCCTTATTAATTATCAATGAGCCACAGCAACACTCTGATCAGTGGACTACTCAGAAGGCTTGTACCGTCCAGTGATCCAAACTTAATACCACACAGGTCGGAGAGATGATAGAGAAAAGAAAGTGCCTGGCCTAAGGCCAGGTCCCAGGTGAGAGAGATAGAGAAGGTGAGAAGGAGATAGAGAAGCAAGTACAGGCATCAGTGGGAGCTGAGATCCAAAGTGAGGAAGAGAGGGAAGAGAGGAAGAGGAAGGGCAGAGCATGCTGTGGCTGTATTTAATCTCTTTGATATGCAAATATACACAGTACATAGGGATGATTATCATTGGTTAAAGACAAGGTATAGGTGTGGTTTCTCTTAATCAGGTGAACACAAAGAAACCTGTTTTCCCACCTAACCTATGGGAAGTTGGGGTCAAGGGTCAGAGGCTTTCCCAGCCAAGCACAAGACTGAGCATGCTCTCTTCTAAGACAATCTGTACATACTGTTTCCCTTGCCCATAGCTAGGGGTGGACTGCTACAGATATAGCACTTTAAAATTTACCAAGCACCCAAACACATTGTCTCATTTGACAACAACCCTGTGAGATAAGCACAACAGGTACTATTATCCTCTTTAATCAATGAGAAAGCTGAGAGCAGTTAAACAACTTCATAAGCATGGAATAATGGAATTTCAGAACTGGATGGAACCCTAGAGGTCATTTAATCCAACCAATAATCAAACCAGAATCCCCTCGATAGTACACCTATCATGGATCATCCAACCTTTGCTTGAAGATGTTCAAGAGGGAGAACCACTAACTTCCTAAGCAAAACAGTCCTTTGATTGGGTAGCTTTAATTCAGAATTCTTAACCTTTTTTGGCGTCCCAGACCTCTTTGGCAAGCTAGTGAAACCTCTAGACCCCTGTTCATTGTAACATTTATAAAAACATTAAGTAAGATTATTTCGCATTAGAAAGGAAATCAATCACATTGAAATACAATTTTCAAGATATCAAAAGTTCCAAGTTCATGGATTCCCTGGCATTTATTCACAGAGCCATTTTAAGAACCTCTGATTGTTAGGAAATTTTTCTTTGCATCAAACCTAAATTTGTTTCTTCCCAATTTTCATTTGTCCAAGACAATACAGCTAATAAGCATAAGAAATTGGGCTCAAACCCTCTCCTATTACCAAGTCCAACTGCCATATTCATGTTCTATTGAATAATCAAAATCCAGGAATCTTGGAGTTGAACCTCAGTGGCTTCTGATCCAACCTCTTTACCACCTTAGTGGGGGGGTCAAGTAATGCAGAATTCAAGAGAAATAATCATGGTGGGGAGGTGGGGAGAATACAACTGCACTAGGGAGTCATCTGCAAGGACAAAATTTGTCCTGCACCAGGTACTCCCTAACTTATTTATGTACTTCCTAAGATATGGTGCCTAGGGAAAAGGGGGAACCTGACCCAGAAAGACCACAAAAGGACTCTCAGCACCCTGGTCTTGGACAGTGTGTCTCTCGAAATTCAATCTAAGAGCTCCCAGCTTTTTGGGGGGCTACTGTCTTATTGTTGACTCATATTGAGATTGCAATTTATTCCCCAGATCCCTTTCAGATGAAATGATACCTAGGCTCCTCCTCTATATTATACCAATGAAGTTAAATTTTCACCCAATTTCATCTTATTTTCTAAACTGTCAATAGCCTTTTGGATCCTGACTGTCAGCCAGTATCTGGATCTGGAGTAAGAAAGATCCAAGTTCAAATCCAAGCTCTGACACTTATTAACTGCGGGAGCTTGGGCAATTCACTTAACCCCAATTTGCCCATTTCCACATCTATAAAATGGGGACAATAATAGCAGCAACTCCCAGGGCTGTTTTGAGAATCAAATGAGATACTAATTGGAAAGCACTTAACATGCTTCCACCTGGCACATACTAAGTACTATCTAAATGTTAGCTATTATTTATTAATCATTATTCAATCTAAACTATCCCCCCTAGCTTTGTGTCATTTGCAGATGGGATAATCCCAAATTGAGGGAGTTGCATTAGACCTCTAAAATCTCTTCTAGCTATTCCATTTGAATCTATTATTAGCCCATATGCCCACACTTCATTTGAGAAGGGACAAATTAAATTTTTTAATGTTGTGGGTTCCTTTTTTTCCCATCAGAGAACAGGATATCAAATATTTACCAGCACCTCACTGCTCTTTGTGTTCTATTGTATTATGGTGGGATAGTGTGCTGGCCTTAGAGGCAGGAAGACCTGGATTCAAAACCTACCTAAGTCACTTACTACCTGTGTTACACTGAGCAAGTCACTTGACTTTGCTTGGCTTCTTCTTGTCAATTTTTTGGTCATGTCCAACTCTTCATGACCCCACTTGGGGTTTGCTTGGCAGAGCAGCCCATTTACCTATATGATAGTGAGGGAAATGGGATTAATTAATTTGCCATGAGTCACTATTAAGTGTCTGAACATCAGCTTTGAACTCAGGTCTTCCTGACTCCAGGCCTGGCCCCCCATCCACTGCCCTACCTAGCTACCATCAGCCTCACTCCCTCATTCAAGCTAAATGTCCTTTAAGGTCTTCTCCAGCTCTCAGTTAAAGCTCATGTAACCCTATAGTTTATATCCTGAGGTCCCTTCCAGCCATTACATGCCATTTTCTCTTTGCCAAGGTCCTTTCTATCTAACATTCTATGTTTTAAAGTCCCTCCAAGAACTAACACTCAGTGGCCCCAATTCTAACACTCCACCTTCTAAAGTCTATCTATGCTCATCCAGATCAATAATATCACAGATTTAGAGCTTAGAAGCCATCTAGTCTAACCCACTCATTTTATAAATAAGAATACTGAAGCTCAGGGAAGTTAAAGTTGATGTGGCCAAATCAAAATTTGAACCCAGGTCCTCTGCCTTATTCCAGTTCTAGGACTCTAGACTAGCAAGTCCCTTCCAGTTCTACCATTTTCTGTTTTAAGGGCTCTTCTAGCTCTAACATTCTATATTCCAAGATTCCCTTTTAAACTCTGACCTTCTCCATGCTGTTTTCCAATATCTCTTCCATCTCCAACATTCCAGAACCCGGGTCCTCTGTCGTATTCCAGCTCTAGGACTCTAGCACTAGCCAACCCCTTCCAGTTCTACCATTTTCTGTTTTAAGGGCTCTTCCAGCTCTAATATACTACATTCCAAGATTCCCTTTTAAACTCTGACCTTCTCCATGCTGTTTTCCAATATCTCTTCCATCTCCAACATTCCAGAACCCGGGTCCTCTGTCTTATTCCAGTTCTAGGACTCTAACACTAGTCAACCCCTTCCAGTTCTACCATTTTCTGTTTTAAGGGCTCTTCCAGCTCTAATATACTACATTCCAAGATTCCCTTTTAAACTCTGACCTTCTCCATGCCGTTTTCCAATATCTCTTCCATCTCCAACATTCCTGGGATCTGTGATTTTGATCTCTGCTCCACTATCAAGCATTAGCACTTTGGCTAGATGGAATTCTCCACTGGTAGGCATAAGCAGAAAATCCCTCTCAAATTATAGAATTATGGGAAGCCAGCACCTGTGTTTAAGCATGAGACAGAAGGAGAATCCAAAAGGAAAGGGGGTGTCAAATAATGCAGAATTAACTCAAAATAATCATGGTGGGGAGGGAGGTGGGGAGAATGCTACTGGGCCAGGGAGTCATCTGGAAGAAAAGCTTCAGCAGATCCCAAGTAGACAGGCAAGAGTGCGAGGAGCAGAGGAGTAGGATAGTGTACCATAGCAAGGTCCCTCTACCCCCCCTAATATTTCTTTTCTCTCTTTCTATTTTTCCTATTATTAATAAACTCTTAAGAGTTGGACATTGGCATTTAGTCCAGTGCCATTCATTTTATGGCCTAAAGAGATGAAGTCAGTTTTCCAGTGTAGACCTGGGAATGAAATCCCTACAAAACTAGCACAACTTGCTCCATTGGCTTTCTTTACTCCTTCCTTCCCCTTCGGTTCCCATCAGCCCTTTTATTTTCTGCCCTGCCTGTGTCTCAGGTCTTCCCTGTCACCCATAGGTGTCCCTTGTCCCATGTCAGAGCAGGAAGGGAGATGGAGCCATCTACTGGAACTTGTGCCAGTCAGCCCTCCCTCCACTTTTATCGTTTGCTCTCAGAATCTCTCTAGAAAATACAAATGCTCCTAACATGGTATAAGCATGCTTGTGTTCCTTAGCAAAGTCAAGTCACTGGAATGCTGAGTGAAAACAGTAGCTACAAGCATTTCCCCCAACACCAGGTGCAAACTCTCCCACAAACAGGCGGGGCATCCAAGGGAGGAAAAGAAGAGCCTGATCTACTCAGTACCACAGTAGCCGAACCCATCATTCAATGGCTTTGCTGTAAAAAAGAGAATTCTTTCATAGAATAATAATGGATGGTTTTGCCTCCCTGGTTGAGTTGTTATACCAGTGTGGAAATGAGAGGACCAAGTGATCAGGAACAGGGACCAAGGTGAAATCTATTGAGAGAGGGAAAATGGCAGGACCTGTCTCCCTAGGGTGAACAGGAGCAGGGGTTTGAGATAAACTATGAGAGAGAGGGAAAGAGGATTCCTCTCTCTCACCTTCTCTAGAGATAGCAAGCAGACAATATCCCATGAGTCCCCTTTGGAGCAAGGGCTGAGGGGATGAGATGTCAGTCTCCCCTGTCAGCAGCTCTATAGGAAGGTTTCCTTATTACCTTTCCCAAAGGAGATAGGTGGCAGGTCTAGTCTGGCCTCACCACAGAAGGACTGACCTCAAGCTTTGAAGCCTGTCCCCAGTCACCTAAACACCCTTCTTGTTACTGAATTAGGCCAACCAAAGATCTGACTGTCGACTAAAGCATTTATCGAAAGGATCAGGTAAATGGGCTGAGGGGAAGTGGGCAGAGGTAGCCCTGACAAGCTTATCCCCACAGTAGTTGATTCAAGGAGCCCTTGTCAGTGCCCAGGAACATTTCTGCCCCTTTCCCAACTAAACTGCCTCTATTATCATCTAAATGCCAGTATGTCTTATAGGGCTAATCTTGAAACAGTTCAGGGTGGCAAGGAGGAATCAGAAGGGCTGGGCTCTGGGAGAGAGAGAGTTCTAGCCAGCACCTCCCTCAGGGTCTGTGATCTTTGTAGCATGTCGAAGAAACAGTAGTAGGTTTTCCAGAGAGTAAACAGCTTCAGGAGTAAAAGCAGGAATCAGGGATTTCACTTGTGACTTCAGAGGTCCCTTCAGCCACTCAGAAACTAGACCTGTCAGCTCTCAGTCCTGAGGCAGAAGACCCCAGGGGCTCTTCAGAATGCCCCCAGCCCACTGTTCTTCTCCCATCAGCCCTGTCTGTCAACTGTGGAATTCCAAAATCCTCCTTTGCTCCAACAATGGACCCTTTTTTTAATGTTTTTTAAATTTTATTTTATTAGATGATTTAGAATATTTTTCCATGGTTACAAGACTCATGTTCTTTCCCTCTCCTCCCCCTTCCCCCTTCCCATGTCTGATATGCAATTCCACTGGGTTTAACATGTGTCATTGATCAAGACCTATTTCCATATTATTGATAACTCACCAGGGTGATCATTTAAAGTCTGCATCCCCAATCATATCCCCATTGAACCATGTGATCAAGCAGATGTTTTTCTTCTGCATGTCTACTCCCACAGTTCTTTCTCTGGGTGTGGATAGTGTTCTTTCTCATATAGTAGTAGTCTCTCAGTAACCGAGAATGACGATTGTCTTTGTGCGCTTTTCACAAAAACACTTGTGAGTGAAGGAGATTTAAGTGGAAAAGTCGGGGTATATGGGGTGCTCAGGGAGGGGTAGTATCTCTGGTATGGAGGGCTTGTCGTGCCCTCCTAGGGCAGCTCTCCAGCCTCTGACCCTCACCTGACACCCAGCTCTCACTTGTGGCTCCCAGTAGCTGCTAGCATGCGGCCGCGGCCACACCCCAGGCAACGACTTCGACAGGCCAGCTAAACCTTGTGAGGGTAGCCATCGGGTCATAGACCCCTGGTGAACCAGGGCTTTGCTCGCCCAGCATGTGAAGACTGCTTCGGTGGAAGAAACCAATAAGAAGGTTCTACAGCTGAGATGGCGATGCAGCAAAGCACTGGGGAGTGCTTAGGGCGTGTTGGAGCACAAAAGACAACACCGGCCATCCAATGCAGCTGAGGAAGTCTCTAGGTGTAAGGACTTTTCATGCCACTGGACCCAGGCTTCCAACGCCAAGAGAGTGGGACTGTATCTGTGCACCGACTTTTCTTTCTCATAAGTCCCTCAGAAATATCTTGGATCATTACATTGCCACTAATGGAGAAGTCCATTACATTTGATTGTACCACTATGTATCTGTCTCTGTGTACAATGTTCTCCTGGTTCTGCTCCTTTCACTCTGCATCAATTCCTGGAGGTCCTTCCAGTTCTCATGGAATCCCTCCAGTTCATCATTCCTTTGAGCACAATACTATTCCATCACCATCAGTTACCACAATTTGTTCAGCCATTCCCCAATTAAAGGGCATCCTCTCATTTTCTAATTTTTTGCCACCACAAAGAGGGCAGCTATGAATATTCTTGTACAAGTCTTTTTCCTTATTATCTTTTTGGGGTACAAACCCAACAGTGCTATGGCTGGATCAAAGGGCAGACAGTCTTTTAGGGCAACACTGGGCTTTTCTAAGTGGACTCTGTCTTTTAGCCCCCACAGACCTGAGTCCTGAAGGTTCACTGAGGCATACCCTCTCCCTTAGGCTATAATTCCAGAATTAAGCAGGGTGTAAATGAGGGTCTGGTTTCCAAATCTGGCTTAGATAACTGGCTGGCTGTAATTTGATCCTCTCCAAATCTGTAAGAAAGTTCCATATCCTCTCATTGGTGTTGTCTAGTATGGTCAAAATACTTGTCTATAGAAGCAAGAATAGTGCCCAAGTCTCACCTTAAAAATTACTAGGTATGTGAGCCTGTTGCATTGCCTTTATCTTCTTTTGAGCTCAATTTCCTCATCTGAAAAATGGGAATAACAATCTTCACACAACCTACCTCAAAGACAAAAGCTTTATAAACCTCAAAAATACTAGAGTTCGTTGTTAACTGAATTCTAGCCTAGTCTCATGCTCCTAGGCAAATGGATAGGGAAAGTATATTGTTTCTACTAAAGGGTCATCAAATGCAGACATTACCTGGGTCTGGTAGTTCTGGAACAATCCCGTGACTAGAAGGCTCTTTGGTCAAATTGGCCCCCAGGGCCAAGGAACCTTCAGTGCCGAACTCTCCTGTTAGAACTCATTCCTTCCTAGGAACTGAAGCTCCTGGGAAGGGAGGAGAAAGGGGAAGAACTATATTGGGAGCGGGAGGAATCTTCTGGCAAATGGTGATGGCATATCTTGGTGGTGTTCTACTGAAATCTCACTAGTGGTGATGGAATAGGTAGATACTCTAGGGGTGAGGAAATTTATTTTTCCCTCACTTTGGGGGAACAGGATAGGTTACATTTGAGCTCTCATACATTTTACTTCCTGATATATATATTATATATATATATATATATATATCAGGAAGTTTAAAAAGCCCATATATGTAAAAATATAAATACGTATTTATTTATATTTTTACATATATGGGTTTTTTGTTTTTTTTTTAAGGAGACAAACCTTGAAAGGACTCGGACTTTGCTTCTTTCCAGAAGAGAATTTTTCTAATATCACCAGCTAAAAAAGTAAGCTTTCTGACTCCAGACTGGTTCCACTGGGGCTCGAACCCAGGACCTTCTGCGTGTAAAGCAGACGTGATAACCGCTACACTATGGAACCACTGACGTTAGCTATTTTTAGGAAACTTTAGGGGAAAGAGATTTCCATTCCAACATCCTTAATTTTGTCTTCATTTCTAGCCTTTGTCTTATTCCCATTATTTTCCCTTAACTGAAAGGATTAACTCTACTCAGAAGAGTAAATCCTACTGGACCTCATCCTTCGCTAAATCCGCACCCTCGAAGCATCGCTCTTCCTAAACGGAGCTCAGAGCTAACCCGATGTATTGGGAGCGGTAGACTAGCGGGGGCAGACGAGCACAGTTTCGCCAGACTCTCCACTACAAACACACCACCGCCCACAAGCATGTGCGCACGTGATGGGATACAAGGGGCCATAGCTGTGCTTTCTGTGTATAGCACGAGAGGTGGAGATATGGCCTCCAAGGTCTCAGACAGTTCTACACTCCAGGATCCTTTTTATAGTCTAAAACTTCTGGCCCGTCCCCAAGAGGTAGAAAGATACAAGTGAGGATTAAGAAAAGGTCCCCTAAACGAGTGGCTCTGTGGCGCAATGGATAGCGCATTGGACTTCTAGTAGACTTGAAGGAATTCAAAGGTTGTGGGTTCGAGTCCCACCAGAGTCGTATTTTTAAAAATGAAAACCAAATAAAGAATACATTTCCCACCACTACCAAAAAAACTATGCACAAGTCCAATGAAGGCTTCCAGGTTGTGCCCACCTAACCTCTCTGGTCTCGAAGGAAAGTGTCTGGAGAGTGAAGTGGTGGTGTCCCATTCATTCCTTGTTCCGATTCCTTAATTCCTGGTATCAAAATAGGGGAAGAGTAGAATGGGAGTTTTGTGGAATGACTGCAAACTCAGGGCAGGGCATTTTCCATCGTCATTCTGGGCTCTTTCTTCCACTAGCCTTTCCCTTTTTGTCAAGTCTTTAAGCATTTTTAAAACACTTACAATTTGCCAGACTTTGTGCTAAGCTCTGAAGATACAATGAAAGGGAAAAAAAACCAACAACAACAGAATCTCTTCCCCTCAAGAAGCTTACATTCTAATAGCGGGACGACACGTGAGCAAAACCAGACACACAATGAACTGGGGATTCTCTCAGAGGGAAGACACGAGCATTAAGGGGGATGAAGAAAAGGTGTCTTACAGAAGATGGGGCTTTGGGTGAAAAGTCAAAGGAAGCCAGGGAAGCGAGAAGGAGAGCGAGCTTCCCAGGCACTGGGGACAGCCAGTGGAAACGTTCAGAATGGAGGGAGGAAGAGTCCCTTTAGAGGAACCACAGGGAGGTCAGTGTTACTGGGTCAAGCGTACGGGAGCCAGCGGGAGCTGTAGGAAGACTAAGAGAAAGGAGCGGCAGACGGGGGATGGTTCTTAGTCCACTTCCTCTGACTCCTCCCCCTCGCCCCGTATTTACTCTCCGAGATAGCGCGCCTGCTGCTTTAGAGCCACTTGCAGGCTCTCTCTATAGCATGTAAAGTCCTCGAAGATTGAGATACTGGCCTTTCTGGGTTCTCGGAGCTTTGGACAATGGCTGACCCAGTTCAGCAAAACACTGAAAAATGCCGAGTCGACACAGGCTCCTCGTCCCGAAGATAACCTTGGCCTGGTCAGTTCCTTCTGAGCCTGACGGACGAGATGCAGTTTTTTAGGCGGTCTCCTTGACCCTTCCGTCTCTAAAGCTGGATTTCCTTTGCCTCTTCTGCGTGGGTCACCCAAAGTAAAACTGAGGCTTACTGAGGTGAGACCTCCTCTCAGGTGGGGGAAAATTACCATCATCGCTAACCAGAATGGCCGAGTGGTTAAGGCGTTGGACTTAAGATCCAATGGACAAGTGTCCGCGTGGGTTCGAACCCCACTTCTGGTAAGGTGATTACATTTTGACTCTTCATTCTCTAATTACCATCCTCTTGGAGAAGATATAAAAAACCAACTGCAAGTCAGACCATATTGGGGCGGCCATTTGCAGTGATAATAGCATCCTTTCCCCTAGGGTTGAGAAATATCCGAAGGGAATCTTGGAACCGCTTTTTTTGCACCAGGAAAATACTTGGCTATTTAATTGTAATAAAGGGAATCGTTAGAGAAATAGTAATGTTTCTGACTCTTTCCTGTACCCTTTGCACTGATGCCTTTGTACCGGGCCCCCTTACTCTGGGTGGCATCATCCATATTGATCCGATGTTTAGCACAGTGCCTGGCACATAGTAGGCGCTTCATATTTATTTGCTGACTGCTCTCGGGAACTCAGAATAAGGATCAGCCCGGGGTGTGGGAGGCTCTACTGTCCCTGGGGTCTGTTTGGTATTTAAGATCCTAAAACTCCCCACTTTGAAGGCTACAAGCAACCCTAATGAAATCGCCAAACCTCTGCTTCCAGGCCTCCCATAATGGGGAACTCAGGGTTGTTACCTTAGAAGAGCAAGTGGAAGCAGGAGCTCTTGCAAGCACACACACACATCCCAGAAACAGCAGCTCTAGCGAGTTAATTCTCATTAAACAAACCAAACACAGACGCTCGCTCGCTCACTCACAAATAGGTGATTACACTGGGGATAGAATCAGAAACAAAGTCTCTTGTAGAGCCCGGATAGCTCAGTCGGTAGAGCATCAGACTTTTAATCTGAGGGTCCAGGGTTCAAGTCCCTGTTCGGGCGAGTTTTTTTTTCTTTTTTTTTAAATGAGAAGCAAAGAAGCCGGCTGAGGTTGGAGAGATAGCCAAGACACGTACGAGACCACCCTAGACCCAAACCCCTTTGGGACGGAAACCCCCCTGAACCCTCCTGTCCGCTCTCCTAGCTGATCCTGCGCTCAGCTGCCCGTCGGTCCGCCCAGCGGCCGCCTGCTTCAAAGGAGGATAGGGGCAGAGTCCTCAATGTTGAGGGGAGAAATAGAATAAAAAAACAGTGGTTCCCTGGTTCCACTGGGGCTCGAACCCAGGACCTTCTGCGTGTAAAGCAGACGTGATAACCACTACACTATGGAACCTGAGGTGAACAATCCTTTTCGCCTCGGGCTTTTAAGAGGGCCTATTGTGGATTTATATCTGAAGTTTCGTGGGTTTTATATGGTTTTTAAGTGTGACAGAAGTGAACAGCTGCGGGACCTGAGGAACACAGAGCCGGGCCGGAGCGCCGAAGCTTGGAGTCCTCTGTGTTACCCCCCAACTGGACTCTGAACCTTTCAACCTCCAGGAGCAGCCAGAGAAGCGTCCGTGGGGCTCCGTGAATAGATTTCTGGGGGTCCATGAGGCCGGACGCCGGGGAGAGAAGCGGCACCGGATCTTTATTGTCCCTGACCTCATTAAAATAGTGTAGCTCCCTCCATTATGAGGGGAGAAAAGAAAAGAAACTTCTGCCGAAACCCGGGATCGAACCAGGGACCTTTAGATCTTCAGTCTAACGCTCTCCCAACTGAGCTATTTCGGCAACCACACGCATGCTCCAAAACCGTGTTACTGCCAAGTCTGAGCTGACTGTCTAGCTACTTTTCAACTGTTTATTTTACAGGCAAAAGAAACGAGGGAGAAAAATGTCTGATCGTCGTGTTATAATCAGGAGAGGTCCCAAAGAGACAACCGGCCAGACCCAAATATCAGGAACAGAACTGGGGGTACAGCAATGACTTAACCAAGGATGCACGAAGGCACAAGGAATCCGGAATGAATGAGTCGTGAATGAATGCACTGGATGAGAGTTTGTCTTCTGAGGTCATTCATTTCTTCTTTTTTTTTTTTAAACCCCTTACCTTCCATCTTGGACTCACTACTGGATATTGGTTCCAAGGCAGAAGAGCGGTAAGGGCTAGGCAAGGGGGTCAAGTGACTTGCCCAGGGTCACACAGCTGGGAAGTGCCTTAGGCCAGATTTGAACAGGTCATTCATTTCTTAATTGATTTCCCTTCTCTAAATGGGTGAGCCTATGAAAAATGATTTGCGAGGCGAAAATCATGGCGGGTTGACATCCCTAAATTCGGTGCCTAAGGTATGGCTCATTCAAGAACTCGTGCCATTCCAAACTCTTTAATCAGGCTTTCAAGTTGCCCCCAGGACGACGCCATCCCGTGTGTCCTACCTACTTTCCTAGCACCTTTCCCCCCTTAGTCTACACTCCTGGCCACCTGAACCCATTCACTGTTACCAGAAACCGCCCACCAGCACCTCCACAACACACATACTTCTTGCCAGCCTGGATGACGCCATGGTCTTCTCTGCTCAGGATATCTTCTCCCCCACTCCCTGACACACCTTCCATGCTTCCTCGTATTTTTAGAAGGTAGATCTGGAGTTGATTATATACTTTAGATTGCCTACATTTCCCCCTCCATCTGATCCCCTATACCTCCCAGCGAGTCATCTCTTCTAGCAAAGAATGTGGTTTGGTTTGGTTTTTTTAATAAAAGGAGAGAAAACAAGAAAATATCTCAGGAACACGGATCAATACATGTGTGTGCATATACATACATGTACACTTGTGGCGTCATATATAGTGTTCCACATCCTTTGACTTCTTTTCACCCCCACACCCAAGCCCTACTTCTATGAAGGATCTGGGGGATAGTGTTCACTTGGGGTCAGACTTTGTTCTTTGAAATTTGGGGATTTCATGTTCATTGCTAGGACAGAGGCTGGGACTAAAGAAAAAGTGCCAGGCTGAAGAGTGTGTGAAACTGATCACCTCGACAGGGGAGGGAACCAGGAGTTTGGAATCTATGTCAACGCTTATAATAGCCTTTTTTTTTTTTACATATCCAAAGGATTTTTGTTAATCCAACCTCTAGTCTGACATTCAAGGTCCCCCACAGCTCATTGCCATCCTGCTTTTCCTTTTTTAATCAGTTTTTATTACTGTCCTTTAAAAAAAAAACAAATAAACAATGCCTGGATTACCACTAGCAAACCTTCTTCCTTCCTGCAGCCTCCCCAGAGAACCAAAACTCTCTTCAAAGCTTCTTTGTTACAGGGTAAGATTGCTACCATAACACTAATACACTGCTGTGGAGTTGTGAATTGGCCCAACCATTCTGGAAGGCAATTTGGAACTATGCCCAAAGGGATTTAAAAGAATGCCTGCCCTTTGATCAAGCAATACCACTACTAGGTTTGTACCCCAAAGAGATAATAAGGGAAAAGACCTGTACAAGAATATCCATAGCTGCACTCTTTGTGGTGGCAAAAAAACTGGAAAATGGAGGGGGATGGTGGAGTTCCTGGATTAGGGAATGGCTGAACAAACTCATATTTGATGGTAATGGAATACTGTTGTGCTGAAAGGAATAATGAAGTGGATGATTTCTATATATCAACTGGAAGATTCTCCAGGAACTGATGCAAAGTGAATTGAGCAGAACCAAGAGCACATTATACACAGAAAGTGAAACATTGTGAAACAATCCAATGTAATGGACTTTACTACTACAAGACAATCCCAAGTTATCACACATCAGGAGAAAGAACCATGGGACTAGAAACACAGAAGAAAAACAAATGACTTATCATTTGTTTATATGGATATAGGATTATGGGGGTTAGTTTTAAAAGATTGCTTTATTGCAAAAATGAACAATATGGAAACAGGTATGTGATAACATTTGTATAACCCAGTGGAAGTGCTTGTTGGATCCAGGAGGGGGGAGAGAAGAGAGAAGGGAAAGAAAATGAAATGTGTAAACATGAAAAAATATTTTTAAAATAAAAATAAATAAATAAAAAGATTGATACCATGCTCCCAGTCAACCAAGCTCTCACACTAGGTGTCATCCTTGACTTCTCACTCTTACTCACCCCCACATCCAATCTCTTTCCAAGTTCTGACACTGACACTGCCATGACTCTGGTGCAGATCTATTGCCTTTTGGTTGGTTCCCCAGCCTCATCTCTAACCCCACTACAAACGATCCTCTACTCAGTTCTCAGTGACTTTCCTAAAGCCCTGTCAAGATCACCCTACTCAGTAAATTTCAGTGGCTCCCTATTACCTCCAGGATCAAACAAAAAATCTTGTTTGACTTTTAAAGGTCTTCATAACCTCTTTTCCAGTTCTTTTTATGTCTTAATCCCATGTCCTTGCTGTTTATTGTACACTATACTCCATCCTCCTGCTCCATATCTATTCATTGGTCTATCCCTTTTTCTAGAATGCTTTCTCATAGTTTCTTTCTCATTGCTTCCTTAGCTTCCATCAGGATTCAGTTCAAATTCTACCTTTGGCAAGGTCTTTCCCAATCCTATTCAGCCCCACCCCCTCACCACTCCCACAAATTTAGTGCTTAATCTTTGAGGTTACCTCCAATTGATTTGTACATATCTTGTATGTCCTTAGTTATTTGCAAGCCATCTTGCTCCTTAGAATGTGAGCTTCTTGAGGGCAGGAACTCTTTTTGTCTTTCTTTGTATCTCCAGCACTAGTCCCTTACATATTGTAAACCCTTTAAAAATACTTGTTGATTGGAACTAAAATAGGATTGTGGGTGAGTTTTTATTTGTTGGGGGAAAGGGGACAGGGAATGAGGTCCTGTACACATTGCAGTTGCCCTTTTGGAGGGTCAGACCCCTACAAAGAGCTTGAGGGAAAGGCATTTGCAGATGTAATGCCAAAAGCACCCTTTGATAGTATCTACCTGGATCAGGCCCTAAAGCAAGGAAGATAGCAATTGTATAGAAAGCCACCTCCTCATTTCCCAGGTCTTCATCTGGCAAAGCCCCATTTGTCCAGTGGTCATCAAACTCTGATTCAACCTACCTAAGCTCTAGGCTGGAAATTGCATTTTTGCTTTGAGTTAAGGCATCAAAAAAGTTCAGCTCCTCTGGACTTTTCAATTGCTGGTGTACATCAGAGTGGAGAGCTGAATTAACTCAAACAGGAAACTTACCTCTCTCAGACAGATCCAATGACCTCCTAGATCTTGCTCACCCTCTCCTTTCCTGATCCCCCTCCCCACCTTGGGTTGTTAGCGCCCTACGGCTCTTAAAATTACTCTGCATTAATACCATTACTGGGTTTCCATCCCAAAGAGATCAGAGATAAGGGAGAAGGACCTACCTATACCAAATTCTGTTTAGCCAAATATTTTGTAGTGGCAGAAAATTGGAAACAAAGGGGTTGTCCATCATTTGGGGAATAGATGAACAAGTTGTGGCATATGGTTGTAATGGAATGCTTTTATGCCACAAGAAATGACCCACAGGATCAAGCGCAGAAAATCCTGGAAACTTATTTGAACTGATGCAAAGTGAATTAAGTAGAACCAGGAGAATAATGTATACAGTGACAGCAATATTAGACATAACAACCCATTATCATCGAAGCAAGTTTCTAATATATCCACTGTGGACTTATGATATAAATGTTCTCCACAACCAAAGAAGGAACTGTTGGAGTCTGAGTGCAAGGCAAAGCATGCCATCTTCCACTCTATTTCCCTTCCCGAGATTTGTATTGTATGTGTCATATGTGTGTTCTATTACAACATGAACAATATGGAAATATGTATGGCACAAAATTCCTGGTCTAACCTATGTTATGCTATTGGGGAGAAGGAGAAAACCTGAATTCTAAAGTGTCAGAAAACAATGGTCAAAATATAAAGGTAGAAATAAGAAGGACCTCACCTGAAGATAAGGGAGGGAAGAGGGGGAGATAGAAATCACAGTCACAATCACAGTGTGGGGTCAGAAGGGACCCAATGCTGGTGGCAAAGGAATCGAGTTTATTGAAAACTGGTAGATCCTTTAAAGGTAAAAACCACAGGAATTACAAACAATGGTCTGTGAGAAAGGTCCATGGGAAAGTGTAACAAAAATGTAGATAGTGCAGCTGGTAGGATAATGGTTGGGGTAAGATAATGGTTCCAGGAATAATTGGGGTGCAGGGAATGGTCAGCAATCTTATTATGGGAAACTAAAAGAAGGTGGAGGCAAGGGTATTCTGACCTGTTCTCAGACAGACTGAGAATTCGACCTCTGAGGAGGGTTCTCAGATCTTTATCTAAGATACACCCAGAGATATCAACCTCTGACAATTCCA
Source organism: Monodelphis domestica (assembly GCF_027887165.1). Taxonomy (NCBI): domain Eukaryota; kingdom Metazoa; phylum Chordata; class Mammalia; order Didelphimorphia; family Didelphidae; genus Monodelphis; species Monodelphis domestica. Next base: position 16,775,077 of record NC_077232.1, on the reverse strand, counting down.
CATTGTATTTTCTGTAAATATAATTACTTTTGTAGGAGGGGCATCCTCACTCCCTAGAACAGAAGTGCTTAACATTTCTTTGTGCCAGGGATGCCTTGGGCAATAGTCTGGGGAAATCTGTAGAGCCCTTCCCAGAGTCATGCTGTCAACGATAGAAGGAAATGCTACATTTTAGTTAAAAGGGGGGGACAGTAAAGAAACCATTTTCCATCCAAATTTACGAACCCTTGCAACCTGTCTTTGGACTTCAGAATAATGGGTTCTTGAGGGCAGGTTGTGTACGGTTTTTTGCCTTTATCTCCCAGGCTGGGCTGTAGTCCAGTGTGTTGCCCAGGGCTTGGCACATACCAAGCGCCTACAAAAGAAGTGCTGCCTGCCTGCCTACCTGTCTATTCACTCCTTGTTGATGTTATATTTCATTGGGAGTCCAGGCTCCCGGGATCATTAGCCAGAAGAGCCGAGTTCGAGTTCTGACTCTACTACTTCTTTTTGACTTTGGAAAAATCACTCCGCCTGTCTGGACCTCAGCTTTCATCGACTCCAGTGATAACAGTAATAACGACTTGTCTTTCTATTGTGTTTTAAGGTTTGTGACGCTGTGAAAATGTAATCTCGGTTGAGTCCATTCAACAGGCATTTCCTTCTGGCTCAAAAGCTGATTCCTAAAGCCGTACTCTGAGACTTCGCCCTCGCCAGGTCTAGCTGTGTCGGATAGCGCAGGTCAGAGTACGATTGCCATTTGTAACACTTCAAAGGGTATAATTCTCGCCTTTTGAATTGCACTGGGCTGGGAGCAGGGCCTTAATCTGCTAGTTGCTATTACTGTAGTTTTCTTCCACAAAAACTGAGATAGTCGCCCGAACAGGGACTTGAACCCTGGACCCTCAGATTAAAAGTCTGATGCTCTACCGACTGAGCTATCCGGGCTCTCGATAGAGACTTGTGTCTGGATCAATGAGTCCTTTACCCTTCGTTCCAAAGGTCGTATTGTGAATGCTTTTATTCTTTCAGCCTCTCTTGGACTCTGAAACTTTGTCTTGTCTCCATATTTGGAGGCTGAAGAAAAAAAGGCTCTCCACCCCACCCGACCCCATCCCGCAAGCTGCCAAAAGGCTCCTAGCAGAGCTTGGATCCCGGGCCACCTACGTCCCATATACCAGCTGTTGGGGAGTGCAGAACCAGAGGAAGGGGAAGCCTAGAGGACTGGGGACCGCTTCCGGGGACCGAGAGAGCCCACCAGGGCGAAATCTCTGAGTTTGGGTTGGGGGATCCTGAGCCGGAAGGAACATTAGGAACCCCGGCCTGGAAGGGGGGAGAACTCTGCGGCGTACGGAAAGCAGCTGCGCTCTTTCTGACCTTCGTCGGGTTGACCAGTCACCACTTGCCCTTCCTTCCGAGGGTGCCAAAAGAGAGGAGGAAGGAAGAACAAAGGGGCATTATTCCCCCAGGTTGAGGTGGCTTTGCAGCCTGAATTTGGGTACCTGTTCCTTTAAATGCTAATTCCTTTCTGTCTTCTCTTCCAATCTGTGCTACAGGTAAGCCAGGGACACTAGTCCAACTGTGTTAAAGGGCACGTGAATGGGAGGAAAGGGGAAGCGAGCTCAAGCAAACCTGGGACAAAGAAGAAGAAAACAGCCTCAAAGCGGCCAGAGACGATTCTGCCCTTCCCTTTCCTCCGTCTCCCCACGCCTACCCCCAACCCCAACAGGGACAGGGTAGGGAAGCTGGAGCCCAGAGGGCGATCTTCAGGTGAATCCTATTCTGGCCTCATAAATAGAAACTAGCTGAAGAAAAACCCAAGCGGGATGGCGAGGGCATGCGTGCGTGCGTGCGTGCTGCCGCCCTGGGGACCAACGTAGCTTAAGCAGCAGGGATCTGTGGTGTGCTGAGGGATGCGCTAGATCTTGGGAAAGGTCCACAAGCGTTGTTTATGTTCCTGGCTGAAGTCATATTTGGGGAGACATAGAAACAAAGCGAAACACTCTCTGCCCTCAAGACATTCATCAATCTACAGCTGCCCGCGAGGAGCTTACAATCTAGAAGAGGGAGGAGGAGAAAAACGCCAAGAGGAGAAGAATGCTCAATATTACAGGCGGAATCCTATTAGGGAGCTGTAGGACAAAATGATACGTGAGGACCGAGGGGGTAGTCCTATCCCAAAACGGGAATCAAGGAAGGAATCCTAAGGGGGATTCGATTCCAGAGTCAGAAGAAACGTCAGAGGACATACACTCCATCCTGCACCGACGCTGGAATTCCTCTTTACTGCACCCTCAACTAGTGGTCACCAAATCCACATTTTAAAAAGGGGGGGAGGGGAGGGAGGGAACCACTGGTTCCTCCTTGAGGTAGCTCGTTTCATTCTGGGACATCCAGTATTCTTTTTCTCTCCCCAGGAGCAGAGCCAAACATTCTCATCTCTAAAACGTTTCGCCGCGGTGATTTGAACCCACAATCTTGAAATCCTTTTAGTTTTTCTTGAAATCTGGCGTGCTCTCAGAGGCTATCACATACTATTTAAAAAGATGTCAAAGACGATAAAAGATGGAAAAAAGTCAGCATAGGAGGGCCGACGGAGGAAAGATGCACCCATATTCTGTTGATGGATTTGTCTATATTGATCTGATTGTTCTTCAAAGCAATTTAAGAGTCAGAGAAAAATGACTAAATAGTTATATCCTTCGACCCACTGATCCCTACTAGATAGATAATCAATCCATCGGCAGGTGTTTCTTAATCAGCTATGTGCCGAGTATCGTTCTAGAAACCAGAGAGGATACAAAGACAAAAAGGAAGACAGTTTTTACCTTTAAGGATGTGTGAGACAGAATTGAGTGTGCTATTCTCAGAATGAGCATTTATAGCTTACAAAGGCTAGTTTGTTACCTTTTGTTGATTGAGGACTCTGGGATAAGCTTGGGAGGGAAACTGAAGAAAGAAAGGGCAATGAACAGCTCCCTTGCTCCCCTTATCTCACCTGACCTGGGTTGGAAGAAGCTAGTACCCAGGTGTTTTGAATTTGTGACAAGGAAATCACTTTAAAAGACTGATATATATTAATTTAAGGTCGCCAAGGAATTCAGCTATGTAATTCCTAAATGAAAACTCAAGTCAGCAGTCAACCTTTTATGGAGTTTAATTACAAACAGGAAGAAGAAAGGTATTAGAGATAGAGAGAGAGAAAGGGGAGAGAAGGGAATAGGGCTTAAATACCCCCTTCTGTTTAGGCTGGGCCAAAAGGCCCAAGCCCTTAGATAGCTGGGGCAAAGAAAGGAGATCAGTCCCTATTACTCACGTGACCAAAATGGAGAAACAGTCTCAGGGGCCTCCACCTCCAGCTTCCTTCAGAGCAAACTTCTCAAAAGCACCACCTCTCAGACCAAAAACCTCTCCAACCAACACCCTCAGTCCTCAGACCCCACTATCTTTAAGGAAACCATCTCAGTTCCCTCCCCTCAGTTCTCACATCTACCAATCACTGTCCATGTCTTCCCTGTGCCAATGGAGGCTCTAGCTTAACCCAGGACCACCCAGAGGTCTCTGGCTTTGCACATGTCTGTTGAAGGTCATATTCTCAATAATTAAATCTTGATCCTTTGCTGCAGCCCTTCCTAAATCCTGTTAGGACTGAGTGGGGTGGAAATTGTATTTTCCAAGACCTGGTTCTGTCATTCCAAGTATCTCTATTGTATCAGTTCTAAAATCAATCATGACTCAAAGAACTTCCTGTTCTATGCTTAAGCATAGGTCAAAGCCCTTTCCATTGTTCAGCAATAGGTTTCTGTCCTAAAGTAATCTTAAGAAGGGAGGAGGAGGAACCTCCCATGCCAATGGGGTTCACATTCCAATAGAGTTTCCACTCTCAATAGGAAATTTTTCAAGTATGAAATTTCCCAATGGTAAAATTTCCAACATTTATAAGTCTAAGAAATTTTAAGGTTTACAAATTATAGGGGCCCAGTGGAGGTGGGGGAGGGGAGGGCTGAAAGGGGAAAGGGGAGAATGTGTATATATTGCCTGTTTGCTACAAAGTCAATCATCATCTTCGGTTACTGAGAGACTACTACCATTTGCTGCCTAGTCAGTCGGCACTTCTTAGCTCATCATCAAAGTGCTCTCTTTCATGAAGGAAATAAACAACTGCCTCTTTTTACTCCTACCTTCTGATTCCAGGTTTTGTTTATTTGAGTGAGTGGGGCACTTGTGATCATTTTTATCTCACACAAGAAGCTTCTATACTCTGCAGAAAATCAAAAAGAAAAATATCTCCTAGATAACAAAATATTAGTGACAACCTTCTTTTCTAGTACTAAAAAAATTGGGGGAGTAGATGTTAGAAATGTAGAACTGGCTGAAAAAATGAGTAATATAATAGTGTGGTCACATTTTAAGAAATAAGGACTTTGAGAAATTCAGAGAGGCACAGGAAGATTTATATGAACTGATCCAGAACAAAGAGCACAGAATAAGAAAAACAATTTTCATAATCACAGTGATGATGAACTAAATCTCACCTCCTTTTCCAGGCTTTCATTTGGTGGATGGGGGGGGGGGGGAGGCGGGGCAGAGAGAATTTATTCTACTATGTAATCAAATCATTGTAGGTCATATGAAGGAGTCTGTTGATAGATTACTCTGCAAAACTGCTAAGCAGGAAGGAGTGTGTAGTACGGGATTTTAGCAGGAGCAAGCTGACAGCAGAGATCCTGAAAACCAACATTCCACACAGAACTCTCAGGAGCTGGGGAACTGAACACAGAGGCAGTTTCTGGGAGCAGTTGGTGGACTCCTCTGGAAGAGAGAGGCTGCTGCTTTTTCCCTAGCCGTCAGGAAAGCCAAGAAGGGTTCTGTTTGGTATTTCTGGGGTGGATCCAGAGAGCCAGTGATTCCCTCTTCTTTGGCTTTCTTGATATTCTGCCTGTTCTTGCTGCTTTTGGTCCTGCTGCTGCTGCTGTCAAGTGGATTTCAACAGAGTTGTTACTGGGATTACTACTTGACTCAAAGAGGACCCCTGGTTGTGAGATTCTTTGGCCCTTGTCCTTGTTCCTACCAAACCCCCCTAACCTTAATTACTACTTTAAGAATTTAGTTTAGAATAATTATAGAAGGTATAAGAGTTTTAATCTCTGTTTTGGGTTAGAAGTTAGTTGTTCCTTGATCCCCTTTCCTTCCTCCCTTTAGTTAAATAAACCTGCTTTTTTATATATATATAGTTAGCTTTTAATCCTTCTTTTAACTCATCTATTACATTTGTAGAGTCAGTAGAGCAAACAAAAACTGACTTAGAGAAGACCTGGAAACAAGACTGAGGACTAGGGAAGGGGTGGAACAAACTCTGTAGGAAGTTGTAGTCTAAACTGATGTTTCAGTCTAGGAATAGGAGGGGAGAATAGAAACTACTCGAAGGCAAGGATTTCTTGTCTTTGTATCCCTGGTTCCTAGGACTGTCCCTGGAATAGAGCTGGCATTTCATAAAAGCTGATTTAATGGAAATGTAAAGAATTGGTGGCTGCCTCAGTTGCCCACCATAGCTAAACTTAGCTTCCATCCAAGCTTAGCTTCATTTCACTTTCTTGATCTCTCCCTACCCAGTGGGCAAGCCACTTCTCACATTGCCCATTCTTCCAGTTATGGAAAAATAACCAAATCCAATCTGTTTACATTTTGAAAAGATTGTCTCAGTTGAATCTCTTCTGGCTACATTTACCACCCATATTACACACCAGCACATACCTCCCAGGTCACCATTCTCCAATAAAGGTTGGGCCCCATTCTTAGTAAGTATTAGCACTTTGAGGGCAGGAAGTCTTCCATTTTTACTTGTATCCCTATCACTTAGCTTTGTGTTTGATACAAAGTGTCCGTGAATCAATTAAAAGGCATATGTTAAGTGTCAGGTACTTTGCTAAGAGCTGGATGCTAAGTAAGGCAAAAAGTTGTCCCTGACCTCAAGGAGCTTATATTCTATGGGGAATAAGTGTAACTATCTAGGTACACACAAGCTTTAGAGTGAAAATAGATGGAAGGTAACTTGGGAAGACATCACCAGCTTACTGGGAAAGCTCTCTTGCCAATAATGGGCTTTGAGTTCAGTTTTGAAAGAAACCCAGGAAACTAAGAGGCACAGGTTTGAGGCAGAGCATTCTAGGCATGAAGTTCAGCCAAGTAAAACACACAGTGGGAAGATGGAGTGTTATGCTTAAAGAACTGAAAGTGGGCCAATGTAGATGGATTCTAGGGTGTATGGAAGGGTGTAAGGTATAAGACTAGAAAAGTGGAGGTCCTAGGTTCAAATCTGGCCTCAGACACTTCCCAGCTGTGTGACCCTGGGCAAGTCACTTGACCCCCATTGCCTAGCCCTTACCACTCTTCTGCCTTGGAGCCAATACACAGTATTGACTCCAAGACGGAAGGTAAGGGTTTAAAAAAAAAAAGACTAGAAAAGTGGCAATGTTATAAAGAACATTAAATGCCCAAAAGAGGACTTTACGTTTGATTGTGGAGGTAATAGGGAGCCACTAGACTCATGAAGCCTTTAGGGAATTCATAGGGTCAGACCTGGTTTTAGAAAAATCACCTTGGCAGCTGAGTGGAGGATAAATTGGGGTGGGAAGAGACTTAATGCTGTAAAAGCAATTAGAAGTGCTTAATAAATATTTTTTCAACTCATTCATTCATTCATTCATTCATTCATTCATCAAGACAAGAGATGTTGTAGGATTTTGTAACTGTTTGGATATAAGAGGGGAAATGGCATCACAGATATCCCCAAGATTGTGAACTAGGGATGATAGTAACAAAAATGGAGTCAGAAAGGGAAGCAGTTAGCCTTTTAGGATTGGTGCCAGTTACCAAAGGACTGAGTTGTTGTTGTTTTAAAGAGAAATGGAGATTTTCTTCCCCACTTCCAAAGCATCTGGTTATATTCTTGGAATAAATTGTTCATCAAGGAGTGGAAAGTAAAGTTAAATGAGTAGTAGGATGCATTGAATAACAGACCAAGGAGCGTGGACTTTATTCATTAAGCCATGAAGAACCACTGATAGTTCTGAAGATGAATCTGGCCGTCTTTGTGTGTAGGAAGGCTCAGAGAAGGGAGAGATAAGCTGCAGAAATTAGGAGGTCACTTCAGGGGCTGAATCAATAATAGCATGGTAGGAATGAAAAAGAGATATTTCAGCCTAGGATTTGGGGGGAAAAAAACCCTCAAATTCTTCATCTAACCAGAAAAGCCCACTGGATTCCAAGCAAGGAGTACACTGATCTTCTAGTCTGGGAGTGCCAAGATTCAACACTGAGGCCCACCTAGTAAAGAAGGAGACATTTTGGAGATCCAAGGAAGCCAAAACACAAACTCAGAAGAAAACAACAAAGTCAATCCTGCTGTATCCAAAACCTCCAAGAAAAATATAAATTGGTCTCAAGCCCAAAAAGAATTATTAGGGTAACTCAAAAAGAGTTTTAAAAATCAGAGAGGTAGAAAAAAAAATAGGGAAAAGAAATGAGTGATAAAGGAAAATCATTTTTTAAAAAGTCAATAGCTTAGTAAAGGGGGCTCAAAAAAAGACTAAAGAAAATAATACCTTACAAAACAGAATAGACTAATTTGCAAAACACACACACACAATGTAGATTCTAAATGATCATCCTGTTGCAAACATCAACAACATGGAAATAGGTTCTGATCAAGGACACATGTAATACCCCGTGGCTATGGGAAGGGGTGAGAGAGGGAGGGAGGGAAAGAATATGATTCTTGTAACCAAGGAATAATGTTCTAAATTGACTAAATAAAATTTTCTAAAACACAAACACACAGAAACCACAAAAATCCACTGAAGAGAAATGCCTTAAAAAGCAGAATTGGCCAAATGGAAAAAGAGATACAAAAATTCACTGGAATCAAATTTCTTAAAAGGCAAAATTGGCCTTAGGGGAAAAGAGGGACAAAAATTCACTGAGGAAAAGAACTTTTTAAAAAGTAGAATTAGCCAAATAGAAAAGGAGATAAAAAAAGATTACTAAAGAAAATAATGTTTTAAAACTTAGAGATAGCCAAGCAGAAGCTAATGACTCTCTGAGGTATCAAGAAACAATCAAACAGTCAAAAGAATGAAAAATAGAAGGAAATGTGAAATATCTTATTGGAAAAACAACTGATTTGAAAAATTAATCCAGGAGAGATAATCTAAGAATTATTAGACTACCTAAAAGCAATGATCAAAAAAAGAGCCTAAACATTATCTTTCAAGAAATTATCAAGCATGGAGTGAACTGAGAAGAACCAGAAGAACACTGAACACAGAAACTCAAACATTGTGGAATGATCAAATGTAATCAACTTTATTATTGGTAGCAATGTAATGATCCAGGACATCTCTGAGGGACTTATGAGAAAGAACACTATCCACATGAAGAGAAAAAACTGTGGGAATATAAACACAGAGGAAAAGCATATGATTAATCACTTGTTTATATAGATATATGATTTGAGTTTTGGTTTTAAAAGATGACTCTATTACAAAAATGAATAATATGGAAATAGGTATCAAGTGATAACACATGCATAACCCAATACAATTGCTTGTCAGCTCTAGGAGTAGGGAGGAAAGAGGGAAGGGAGAAAAAATCAATCATGTAACCATGGAAAAATATTTTAAAATTTAAAAAAGAAATTATCAAGGAAAACTCTCCACATATTCTAGAACCAGAGAATAAAATAGAAATGGAAAGAATCGACCCATCATCTCCCAAAAGAGAGCCCAAAATAATAATTCCCAGGAATAATACAGCCAAATCCAAAATATCCCAGGTCAAGGAGAA